>NC_073255.2:3617058-3917647 GCF_029289425.2 Pan paniscus | reverse complement strand
GATATTTCCTAGTTTATAGAGATGGCGGTGTAGATATTTCCATGTTTGTAGAGATAGCCGTGCAGATATTTCCATGTTAATAGAGATAGCTGTGTAGGTATTTCCATGTTTATAGAGATGGCTGTGTAGATATTTCCATGTTTACAGATGGTGGTGTAGATATTAAGATATTTACAGAGATAGCGGTGTAGATGTTTCAATCTTTGCACACATTGCGGTGTAGATATTTCCATCTTTACACAGATAGCAGTGTAGATATTTCCTAGTTTACACAGATAGCTGTGTTGATAATTCCATGTTTACACAGATAGTGTTGAAGATATTTCCATGTTTACATAGATAGCGGTGTACGTATTTCCATGTTTATAAAGATAGCGGTTTAGATATTTCCATGTTTATACAGATAGCTGTGGAGATATTTCCATGTTTATACAGATAGCGATGTAGTTATTTCCATGTTTATACAGATAGAGGTGTTGATATATCCATCGTTGAACAGACTGCAGTGTAGATATTTCCATCTGTACACAGATAGAAGTGTGGAGATTCCGATGTTTACACATGTAGCTGTTTAGATATTTCCATGTTTATGCAGATAGCGTTGTAGATATTTCCATGTTTATACAGATAGTGGTGTAGATATTTCCATGTTTATACAGATAGCGATGGAGATATTTCCATGTTTATAGAGATGGTGGTGTAAATATTTCCATGTTTATAGAAATGGTGGTGTAGATATTTCCATGTTTATACAGACGTCTGTGTAGATATTTGCATGTTTATACAGATGGCGGTGTACATATTTCCATCTTTGCAGAGATAGCGGTGTAGATATTTCCATGTTCATACAGATAGCGGTGTAGATAGTTCCATGTTAATAGAGATAGCGGTGTAGATATTTCCATATTTATACAGATAGCGGTGTAGATATGTCCATGTTTATACAGATGACGGTGTAGATATTTCCATGTTTATTCAGATGGCATAGATATTTCCATGTTTATACAGATAGCGCTGTAGATATCTCCATGTTTGTGTAGATTGCAGTGTAGATAATTCCATGTTTACAGAGATAGCGGTGTAGATATTTCCATCTTTGCACTGATTGTGGTGTAGATATTTCCATGTTTACAGAGACAGCGGAGTAGATATTTCCGTGTTTACACAGATAGCCTTGTAGATAATTCCATGTTTATACAGGTAGCGTTGTAGATATTTCCATGTTTATAGAGATAGCGCTGGAGATATTTCCATGTTTATACAGATAGCGATGTAGATATTTCCATGCTTACGCAGATAGCGGTGTAGTTATTTCCATGTTTATACTGATAGCGGTGTATATATTTCCATGTTTATGCAGATAGTGGTGTAGATATTTCCATGTTTTTACAGATAGCGGTGTAGATATTTCCATGTTTACAGAGATAGCAGTGTAGATATTTCCATCCTTGCACAGATTGCAGTGTAGATATTTCCATGTTTACACAGATAGCGGTGTAGATATTTCCATGTTTACACAGATATCTGTGTATATATTTCCATGTTTACACAGATAGCCTTGTAGATATTTCCATGTTTATACAGATAGGGGTGTAGATATTTCCATGTTTATAAAGATAGCGGTATAGATATTTCCATGTTTATACAGATAGCGTTGCAGGTATTCCCATGTTTATAGAGATAGCGGTGTAGATATTTCCATGTTCATAGAGATAGCGGTGTAGATATTTCCACGTTTATACAGATAGCGGTGTAGATATTTCCATGTTTATACACATAGGGGTGTAGATATTTCCAAGTTTATACAGTTAACGGAGAAGATATTTCCATGTTTATACAGATGGCAGTGTAGATATTTCCAAGTTTATACAGATAGCGGTGCAGATATTTCCATGTTTATACAGATTGCGGTATACATATTTCCATGTTTATAGAGATAGCTGTGTAGATATTTCCATGTTTATACGGATGGCTGTGTAGATATTTCCATGTGTATACAGATGGTAGTGTAGATATTTCCATGTTTATACAGATGGCGGTGTAGATATTTCCAGGTTTATACAGATAGCGGTATTGCTATTTCCATGTTTATACAGATAGCAGTGAAGATATTTCCATGTTTATAGAGATGGCTGTGTGGATAGTTCCATATTTATACAGATGTCATTGTAGAGATTTCCATGTTTATGAAAATAGTTGTGTAGATATTTCCATGTTTATACAGATGACTGTGCAGGTATTTCCTTGTTTATACAGATTGCGGTATAGATATTTCTGTGTTTATTGAGATATCCATGTAGATATTTCCATATTTATACTGATAGCGGTGTAGACATTTCCATGTTTATAGAGATAGCGGTGTAAATATTTCCATATTGATACAGATAGCGGTGTAGATATTTCCATGTTTATACAGATAGCAGTCTAGATATTTCCATGTTTACACAAATAGCGTTGTAGTTATGTCCATGTTTATACAGATAGCAGTGTAGATATTTACATATTTATACAGATAGCGGTGTAGATATTTCCATGTTTATGCAGGTAGAGGTGTAGATATTTCCATGTTTATGCAGATCGTAGTGCAGATATTTCCATCTTTCTACAGATGGCAGTGTAGATATTTCTATGTTTATACAGATTGCGGTGCAGAGATTTTCATGTTTATACAGATGGCGGTGTAGATATTTCCATGTTTATGCAGATGGCGGTGTAGATATTTCCATGTTTATAGAGATGGCCGTGTAGATATTTCTATGTTTACAGAGTTATCGGTGTAGATAATTCCAAATTTACAGAGATGGCGGTGTAGGTATTTCCATGTTTATAGAGATAGTGGTGCAGATATTTCCATGTTTATATAGATCGCGGCGTAGATATTTCCATCTTTATACAGATGGGAGTGTAGTTTTTTCCATGTTTATACAGATAGCGGTGTAGATATTTCCATGTTTACACAGATGGCAGTGTAGATAGTTCCATGTTTATGGAGGTGGCATGTAGATATTTTCATGCTTATAGAGATGGCGGTGTATATATTTCCCTGTTTATAGAGATAGCGGTGTAGATATTTCCATGATTACAGAGATTTCGGTGTAGGTATTTCCATGAGTATAGAGATAGCGTTGCAGATGTTTCCATGTTTATAATGATGGCTGTGTAGATACTTCTATGTGTATACAGATGGCAATTTAGATATTTCCATGTTTACAGAGATGGTGGTGTAGATATTTCCATGTATGTACAGATGACTCTGTAGATATTTCCATGTTTATACATATAGCGGTGTAGATATTTCCAAGTTTATGGAGATAGCGGTGCAGATATTTCCATGTTTATAGAGATAGCGGAGCAGATATTTCCATGTTTATAGAGATTGCGGTGTAGATATTTCCATCTTTACACAGATACCTGTGTACATATTTCCATGTTTACGCAGATAGCTGTGTAGATATTTCCATGTTTACACAGATAGTGTTATAGATATTTCCATGTTTATATAGATATCGGTGTAGATATTTCCATATTTCTACAGATAGTGATGGAGATATTTCCATGTTTATACAGGTAGAGGTGCAGATATTTCCATGTTTATGCAGATCGCGGTGCAGATATTTCCATCTTTCTACAGACGGCAGTGTAGATATTTCTATGTTTATACAGAAGGTGGTGTAGATATTTCCATGTATATACAGATGACTGTGTAGATATTTTCATGTTTATACAGATGGCTGTGTAGATATCTCCATGTTTATACAGATGGCGGTGTAGACATTTCCATGTTTTTGGAGGTAGCGGTGTAGATATTTCCATGTTTGTACATATAACGGTGCAGATATTTCCAAGTTTATAGAGATAGCGGTGTAGATATTTCCATCTTGGAACAGATTGCGGTGAAGATATTTCCATCTTTACACAGATAGCGGCGTATATGTTTCCATGTTTACACTGATAGCGTTGTAGATATTTCCATGTTTATACAGATAGTGGTGTAGATGTTTCCATGTTTATACAGACAGCAGTGGAGATATTTCCATGTTTATACAGAGAGCGGTGTAGATATTTCTTGTTTATACAGATAGCGGTGTAGATATTTCCATGTTTATACAGATAGCAGTGTACATATTTCCATGTTAACAGAGACAGCGGTATAGGTATTTCCATATTTGCACGGATTGAGGAGTAGATATTTCCATCTTTACAGAGATAGTTGTGTTCATATTTCCATGTTTACACAGATAGCTGTGTAGATATTTCCATGTTTACACAGTTTTGTAGATATTTCCATGTTTATACAGATAGCGGTGTAGATATTTCTATGTTTATAAAGATAGCGGTGTCCATCTTTCCATGTTTATAGAGATAGCGGTGGAGGTATTTACATGTTTATTCAGATAGCTATGAAGAGATTTCCATGTTTATACAGATAGCAGTGTAGATATTTCCATGTTTATACCGATAGTGGTGTAGATGTTTCTATGTTTATAGTGATAGCGGTGTAGATATTCCCATGTTTATACAGAGAGCGGTGGCAATATTTCCATGTTTATACAGAGTTCTCTGTAGATATTTCCATGTTTATATAGATGACGGTGTAGATATTTCCAGGTTTATACAGATGACTGTGTAGATATTTCCATGTTAATACAGATGGCGGTGTAGATATTTCCATGTTTATAGAGATAGCGGTGTAGATATTTCCATGTTTATTGAGATAGCGGTGTAAATATTTCCATATTTATACAGATAGTGGTGTAGATATTTCCATGTTTTTACAGATAGCGGTGTAGATATTTTCATCTTTATTCAGAGAGTGCTGTACATATTTCCATGTTTATACAGATCACTGTGTAGATATTTCTATGTTTATCCAGATAACGTTGTAGATATTTCCATCTTTATACAAACGGTGGTGTAGATATTTCCATGTTCCTACACATGACTGTGTAGTTATTTCCATGTTTATACTGATGGCGGTGTAGATATTTCCATATTTATAGAGATAGCAGTGTTGATATTTCCAGGTTTATACAGATAGCGGTGTAAATATTTCCATGTTTATACAGATCGTGGTGTAGATATTTCCATGTTTATACAGATACCGGTGTAGATATTTTCATGTTTATACAGACTGCAGTGTAGGCATTTCTATGTTTATACAGATAGCGGTGTAGATATTTCCATGTTTGTACAGATGGCGGTGTTGATATTTCCATCTGTACACAGATTGCCGTGTAGATATTTCCATCTTTATACAGATGGCGTTGTAGATATTTCCATGGATATGCAGATGGCGGTGTGGATATTTCCATGTTTATAGAGATAGCGGTGTAGGTATTTCCATGTTTATAGACATAGCGGTGTAGATATTTCCATGTTTATATAGATGGCGTTGTAGATATTTCCATGTTTATACCGATAGCGGTGGTGGTATTTCCATGTTTATATAGATAGCGATGTAGATATTTCCATGTTTATACAGCTCGCAGTGCAGATATTTATATCTTTATACCGATGTCATTGTAGATATTTCCTTATTCACACAGATGGCGGTGTAGATGTTTCCATGTTTATAGAGATAGCAGTGTAGATATTTACATGTTTATTCAGATGGCTGTGTAGATATTTCCATGTGTAAACAGATGTCATTGTAGATATTTCCATGTTTACAGATGACTGTCTAGGTATTTCCATGTTTTTACAGATGGCAGTGCAGGTATTTCCATGTTTATAGAGATAGCGGTGTAGATATTTCCATATTTCTACAGATCGCGGTGTTGATATTTGCATCTAAACACAGATGGCCGTGTAGATATTTCCATGTTTATACAGATGGCGGCGTAGATATTTCCATGGACATGCAGATGACGGTGTAGTTATTTCCATGTTTATACAGATAGCGGTGTAGATATTTCCATGTTTACACAGATGGTGGTGTAGATATTTCCGTGTTTATACACATGGCGGAGTAGATACTTCCATCTTTATGGAGATGGCAGTGTAGATATTTTCATGTTTATAGAGATGGCGGTGTAGATATTTCCATATTTATAGAGATAGCGGTGTAGATATTTCCATCTTTCTACAGATGTCAGTGTAGATATTTCCATGTTTATACAGATGGCGGTGTAGATATTTCCATATTTATACAGATGTCTGTGTAGATATTTCCATGTGTATACAGATGGTATTGTAGCTATTTCCATGTTTATAGAGATGGTGGTGTAGATATTTCCATGTTTATTCAGATGACTGTGTAGATATTTCCATGTTTTATAGATGGCAGTGTAGATATTTCAATGTTTATAGAGATGGCACTGTAGATATTTCCATGTTTATACAGATAACGGTGGAGATAGTTCCATGTTTATACACATAGCGGTGTACATATTTCCATGTTTATAGAGACAGCGGTGTAGGTATTTCCATGTTTATACAGATAGCGGTGCAGATATTTCCATGTTTATACAGATGCCTATGCAGGTATTTCCATTTTTATACAGAGGGCTGTGTAGATATTTCTATGTTTATACAGATGGCAGTGTAGATATTTCCAGGTTCCTACACATGACTGTGTAGGCATTTCCATCTTTATACAGATGGCTTTGTAGATGTTTCCATGTTTATAGAGATAGCGGTGCAGATATTTCCATGTGTATACGGATAGCGGTGTATATATTTCCACGTTTATACAGATTGTGGTGTAGATATTTCCATGTTTATACAGATACCGGTGTAGATATTTCCATGTTTATACCGACCGCAGTGTAGATATTTCCATGTTTATAGAGATAGCAGTGTATACATTTCCATGTTTGTTCAGATGGCGGTGTTGATGTTTCCATCTATACACACATTGCCGTGTAGGTATTTCCATGTGTATACATATGGCATTGTAGATATTTCCATGTTTATACCGATGGTGGTGTAGATATTTCCAGGTTTACATAGATGACTGTAAAGGTATTTCCATGTTTATACAGATGGCGGTGTAGATATTGCCATGTTTGTAGAGATAGCGGTGTAGATATTTCCATATTTATACAGATAACGGTGAAGAAATTTCCATGTTAATACAGATATCGGTGTTGGTTTTTCCATGTTTATAGAGATAGCTGTGTGGATATTTCCATGTTTGCAGATAGGGGTGTAGATATTTCCATGTTTATAGAGATGGCGGTGTAGATATTTCCATGTTTACACAGATCACGGTGTAGATATTTCCTTGTTTATACAGATCATGGTGTAGATATTTCCATGTTTATACAGATCGCGGTGTTGATATTACCATGTTTATAGGGATAGCGGTGCAAATGTTTCCACATTTATACAGATAGCGGTGTAGTTATTAGCATGTTTATGCAGATAGCAGTGTAGATATTTCCATTTTTAAACAGATGACTGTGTATATATTTCAATGTTTAAACAGATGGCAGTGTAGATATTTCCTTGTTTATACAAATAGCAGTGTAGTTATTTCCATGTTTATACACATAGCGGTGTAGATATTTCCATGTATATACAGATGGCTGTGTAGATATTTCCATGTTTATACAGATGGCTGTGTAGATATTTCCATGTTTATACTGATGACTTTGTAGGTATTTCCATGTTTATACAGATGGCATTGAAGATATTTCCATGTTTATAGAGATAGCTGTGTAGATATTTCCATGTTTATACAGATAGCGGTGTAGATATTTCCATGTTTATACAGATCGCGGTGTAGATATTTCCATGTTTATACAGATCGTGGTGTAGATATTTCCATGTTTATACAGACATCAGTGGAGATATTTCCATGTTTATACACGTAGCGGTGTACATATTTCCATGTTTATAGAGACAGAGGTGTAGGTATTTCCATGTTTATACAGATAGCGGTGCAGATATTTCCATGTTTATACAGATGCCTATGCAGATATTTCCTTATTCATACAGAGGGCTGTGTAGACATTTCCATGTTTATACAGATGGCAGTGTATGTATTTCCATGTTCCTAGACATCACTGTGTAGGTATTTCCATGTTTATACAGATGGCTTTGTAGATATTTCCATGTTAACAGAGATATCGGTGCAGATATTTCCATGTTTATACAGATAGCGGTGTGTATATTTCCATGTTTATACAGATCGTGGTGTAGATATTTCCATGTTTATACAGATACCGGTGTAGATATTTCCATGTTTATACAGACCACAGTGTAGATATTTCCATGTTTATAGAGATAGCGTTGTAGATATTTCCATGTTTGTACAGATGGGGGTGTTGATTTTTCCATCTATACACAGATTGCCGTGTAGGTATTTCCATGTTTATACAGATGGCATTGTAGATATTTCCATGTTTATACAGATGGTGGTGTAGATATTTCCATGTTTATACAGATGACTGTCTAGTTATTTCCATGTTTTTACACATGGCATTGTAGATATTTCCATGTTTATAGAGATAGCAGTGTAGATATTTCCATGTTTATACAGATTACGGTGTAGATATTTCCATGTTTATACAGATACCGGTGTAGATATTTCCATGTTTATACAGATAGCCGTGTAAATATTTCCATGTTTATACAGATCACGGTGTAGATATTTCCATGTTTATAGAGATAGCGGTGTTGATATTTCCATGTTTATACAGATAGTGGTGTAGATATTTTCATGTTTATACAGACCACGGTGTAAATATTTCCATGTTTATTCAGATAGCGTTGCAGATATTTCCATGTTTGTACTGATGGCGGTGTTGATATTTCCATCTATACACTGATGACCTTGTAGATATTTCCATGTTTATACAGATGGCGGCGCAGATATTTCTATGGATATGCAGATGGCGGTGTAACTATTTCCATATTTATACAGAAAGCGGTGTAGTTATATCCATGTTTATATAGATAGCGGTGTAGATATTTCCATGTATATACACATGGCTGTGTAGATATTTCCATGTGTATACAGATGGTGGTGTAGATATTTCCAAGTTTATACAGATAACCTTGTATGTATTTCCATGTTTATACAGAGGGCGGTGTAGATATTTCAATGTTTATAGAGATAGCAGTGGAGATATTTCCATGTTTATACAGATAGCGGTGTAGATATTTCCATGTTTATACTGATCGCGGTGTAGATATTCCCATGTTTTTAGAGATGGCGGTGTAGATATTTCCATGTTCATAGAGATAGCGGTGTTGACTTTTCTATGTTAATAGAGATAGCGGTGTGGATATTTCCATGTTTATACAGATAGGGTAGTAGATATTTCCATGTTTATAGAGATGGCGGTGTAGATATTTCCATGTTTGTACAGATCACGGTGTAAATGTTTCCATGTTTATACAGATCATGGTGTAGGTATTTCCATGTTTATACAGATCGCAGTGTTGATATTACCATGTTTATAGGGATAGCGGTGCAAATATTTCCACATTTATACAGATAGCGGTGTAGTTATTAGCATGTTTATACAGATATCAGTGTAGATATTTACATGTATAAACACATGTCTGTGTATATATTTCCATGTTTAAACAGATGGCGGTGTAGATATTTCCTTGTTTATACAAATAGCGGTGTAGTTATTTCCATGTTTATACAGATAGCGGTGTAGATATTTCCATGTATATACCGATGGCTGTGTAGATATTTCCATGTTTATACAAATGGCTGTGTAGATATTTCCATGTTTACACAGATGACTTTGTAGGTATTTCCGTGTTTATACAGATGGCGGTGTGGATATTTCCATGTTTATAGAGATAGCTGTGTACATATTTCCATGTTTTTACAGATAGCGGTGCAGATATTTCCATGTTTATACAGAACGCGGTGTAGATATTTACATGTTTATAGAGATAGCGGTGTAGATATTTCCATATTTATAGAGATAACTGTGAAGATATTTCCATGTTTATACAGATAGCGGTGTAAATATTTCAATGTTTATACAGATCATGGCGCAGATATTTCCATGTTTATATAGATGGCGGTGTAGATATTTCCATGTTTATACAGATAGCGGTGTAGATATTTCCATGTTTATACAGACCGCGGTGTAGATATTTCCACGTTTATACAGATAGCGGTGTAGATATTTCCATGTTTGTACAGATGGCGGTGTTGATATTTCCATGTTTATAAATAGCTGTGTAGATATTTCCATGTTTATACAGATAGCGGTGTAGATATTTCCATGTTTACACAGATCGCGGTGTAGATATTTCCATGTTTATACAGATCGTGGTGTAGATATTTCCATGTTCACACAGATGTCTGTGTAGATATTTCCATGTTTATTCAGATGGCGGTGTAGATATTTCCATGTTTATAGAGATGGCGGGGTAGTTATTTCTATGTTTGTAGAGATAGCGGTGTAGGTATTTCCATGTTTATAGACATAGCGGTGTAGATATTTCCATGTTTATATAGATGGCGTTGTAGATATTTCCATGTTTATACCGATAGCGGTGTTGGTATTTCCACATTTATACAGATAGCGATGTAGATATTTCCATGGTTATACAGCTCGCGGTGCAGATATTTGTATCTTTATACAGATGGCATTGTAGATATTTCCTTATTCACACAGATGGCGGTGTAGATGTTTCCATGTTTATACAGATGGCGGAGTAGTTCCATCTTTATGGAGATGGCAGTGTAGATATTTTCATGTTTATAGAGATGGCGGTGTAGATATTTCCATATTTATAGAGATAGCGGTGTACATATTTCCATCTTTCTACAGATGGCAGTGTAGATATTTCCATGTTTATACAGATGGCCGTGTAGATATTTCCATATTTATACAGATGTCTGTGTAGATATTTCCATGTGTACACAGATGGTATTGTAGGTATTTCGATGTTTATTCAGATGACTGTGTAGATATTTCCATGTTTTTACAGATGGCAGTGTAGATATTTCAATGTTTATAGAGATGGCGCTGTAGATATTTCCATGTTTATACAGATAACGGTGGAGATATTTCCATGTTTATACAGAGAGCAGTGGAGTTATTTCCATGTTTATACACATAGCGGTGTACATATTTCCACGTTTATAGAGACAGCGTTGTAGGTTTTTCCATGTTTATACAGATAGCAGTGCAGATATTTCCATGTTTACACCAATGCCTATGCAGGTATTTCCATATTTATAAAGAGGGCTGTGTAGATATTTCTATGTTTATACAGATGGCAGTGTAGATATTTAAATGTTCCTACACATGACTGTGTAGGTATTTCCATGTTTATACAGATGTCTTTGTAGATATTTCCATGTTTATAGAGATAGCGGTGCAGATATTTCCATGTTTATACAGATGGCGGTGTAGATATTTCCATGTTTATAGAGATAGCGTTGTAGATATTTCCATATTTATACAGATAACGGTATAGAAATTTCCATGTTTATACAGATAGCGGTGTAAATATTTCCATGTTTATACAGATCACGGTGTAGATATTTCCATGTTTATAGAGATAGCGGTGTAGATATTTCCATGTTTATACAGATAGCAGTGTAGATATTTCCATGTTTATGCAGACCGCGGTGTAGATAATTCCATGATTATACAGATAGCGGTGCAGACATTTCCATGTTTGTACAAATGGCGGTGTAGATATTTCCATGTATATACAGATGGCTGTGTAGATATTTCCATGTTTATACAGATGGCTGTGTAGATGTTTCCATGTTTATACAGATGACTTTGTAGGTATTTCCATGTTTATACAGATGGCGGTGTAGATATTTCCATGTTTATAAATAGCTGTGTAGATATTTCCATGTTTATACAGATAGCGGTGTAGATATTTCCATGTTTATACAGATCGCGGTGTAAATATTTCCATGTTTATACAGATAGCGGTGTAGATATTTCCTTGTTTATACAGATTGCGGTGTAGATATTACCATGTTTATACAGATCGTGGTGTAGATATTTCCATGTTCACACAGATGTCTGTGTAGATATTTCCATGTTTATTCAGATGGCGGTGTAGATATTTCCATGTTTATAGAGATGGCGGGGTAGTTATTTCTATGTTTATAGAGATAGCGTTGTAAATATCTCCATGTTTATAGAGATGGTGTTGTAAATATTTTCATGTTTATAGTGAAAGCGGTGTAGATATTTCCATGTTTATACAGATAACGGTGTTGGTATTTCCATGTTTATACAGATCGCGGTGTAGAGATTTCCATGTTTATACAGATCGCGGTGTAGATATTTCCATGTTTATAGAGATAGCGATGTAGATATTTCCATGTTTATACAGATCGCGGTGTAGATATTTCCATGTTTATAGAGATAGCGGTGTAGGTATTTCCATGTTTATAGACATAGCGGTGTAGATATTTCCATGTTTATATAGATGGCGTTGTAGATATTTCCATGTTTATACCGATAGCGGTGTTGGTATTTCCACGTTTATACAGATAACGATGTAGATATTTCCATGGTTATACAGCTCGGGGTGCAGATATTTATATCTTTATACAGATGGCATTGTAGATATTTCCTTATTCACACAGATGGCGGTGTAGATGTTTCCATGTTTATACAGATGGCGGAGTAGTTAGTTCCATCTTTATGGAGATGGCAGTGTAGATATTTTCATGTTTATAGAGATGGCGGTGTAGATATTTCCATATTTATAGAGATAGCGGTGTACATATTTCCATCTTTCTACAGATGGCAGTGTAGATATTTCCATGTTTATACTGATGGCCGTGTAGATATTTCCATATTTATACAGATGTCTGTGTAGATATTTCCATGTGTATACAGATGGTATTGTAGGTATTTCGATGTTTATTCAGATGACTGTGTAGATATTTCCATGTTTTTACAGATGGCAGTGTAGATATTTCAATGTTTATAGAGATGGCGCTGTAGATATTTCCATGTTTATACAGATAACGGTGGAGATACTTCCATGTTTATACAGAGAGCAGTGGAGATATTTCCATGTTTATACACATAGCGGCGTGCATATTTCCATGTTTATAGAGACAGCGTTGTAGGTTTTTCCATGTTTATACAGATAGCAGTGCAGATATTTCCATGTTTACACAGATGCCTATGCAGGTATTTCCATATTTATACAGAGGGCTGTGTAGATATTTCTATGTTTATACAAATGGCAGTGTAGATATTTAAATGTTCCTACACATGACTGTGTAGGTATTTCCATGTTTATACAGATGGCGGTGTAGATATTTCCATGTTTATAGAGATAGCGGTGCAGATATTTCCATGTTTATACAGATAGCGGTGTATATATTTCCATGTTTATGCAGATCATGGTGTAGATATTTCCATGTTCATACAGATGGCGGTGTAGATATTTCCATGATTATAGAGATAGCGTTGTAGATATTTCCATATTTATACAGATAACGGTGTAGAAATTTCCATGTTTATACAGATAGCGGTGTAAATATTTCCATGTTTATACAGATCACGGTGTAGATATTTCCATGTTTATAGAGATAGCGGTGTAGATATTTCCATGTTTATACAGACCGCGGTGTAGATATTTCCATGTTTATACAGATAGCGGTGCAGACATTTCCATGTTTGTACAAATGGCGGTGTAGATATTTCCATCTGAATACAGATGGCTGCGTAGATATTTCCATGTTTATACAGATGGCTGTGTAGATGTTTCCATGTTTATACAGATGACTTTGTAGGTATTTCCATGTTTATACAGATGGCGGTGTAGATATTTCCATGTTTATAAATAGCTGTGTACATATTTCCACGTTTATACAGATAGCGGTGTAGATATTTCCATGTTTATACAGATCGCGGGGTAGATATTTCCATGTTTATACAGATAGCGGTGTAGATATTTCCATGTTTATACAGATCGCGGTGTAGATATTACCATGTTGATACAGATCGTGGTGTAGATATTTCCATGTTCACACAGATGTCTGTGTAGATATTTCCATGTTTATTCAGATGGCGGTGTAGATATTTCCATGTTTATAGAGATGGCGGTGTAGTTATTTCTATGTTTATAGAGATAGCGGTGTAAATATCTCCATGTTTATAGAGATGGTGGTGTAAGTATTTTCATGTTTATAGAGATAGTGGTGTAGATATTTCCATGTTTATACAGATAACGGTGTTGGTATTTCCATGTTTATACAGATCGCGGTGTAGATATTTCGATGTTTATACAGATCGCGGTGTAGATATTTCCATGTTTATAGAGATAGCGATGTAGATTTTTCCATGTTTATACAGATAGCGGTGTAGATATTTCCACGTTTATAGAGATAGCGGTGTAGGTATTTCCATGTTTATAGACATAGCGGTGTAGATATTTCCATGTTTATGTAGATGGCGTTGTACATATTTCCATGTTTATACCGATAGCGGTGTTGGTATTTCCACGTTTATAGAGATAGCGATGTAGATATTTCCATGGTTATACAGCTCGCGGTGCAGATATTTATATCTTTATACAGATGGCATTGTAGATATTTCCTTATTCACACAGATGGCGGTGTAGATGTTTCCATGTTCATAGAGATGGCGGAGTAATTAGTTCCATCTTTATGGAGATGGCAGTGTAGATATTTTCATGTTTATAGTGATGGCTGTGTAGATATTTCCATATTTATAGAGATAGCGGTGTACATATTTCCATCTTTCTACAGATGGCAGTGTAGATATTTCCATGTTTATACAGATGGCCGTGTAGATATTTCCATATTTATACAGATGTCTGTGTAGATATTTCCATGTGTATACAGATGGTATTGTAGGTATTTCGATGTTTATTCAGATGACTGTGTAGATACTTCCATGTTTTTACAGATGGCAGTGTAGATATTTCAATGTTTATAGAGATGGCGCTGTAGATATTTCCATGTTTATACAGATAACGGTGGAGATATTTCCATGTTTATACAGAGAGCAGTGGAGATATTTCCATGTTTATAAACATAGCGGTGTACATATTTCCATGTTTATAGAGACAGCGTTGTAGGTTTTTGCATGTTTATACAGATAGCAGTGCAGATATTTCCATGTTTACACAGATGCCTATGCAGGTATTTCTATATTTATACAGAGGGCTGTGTAGATATTTCTATGTTTATACAGATGGCAGTGTAGATATTTAAATGTTCCTACACATGACTGTGCAGGTATTTCCATGTTTATACAGATGGCGGTGTAGATATTTCCATGTTTATAGAGATAGCGGTGCAGATATTTCCATGTTTATACAGATAGCAGTGTATATATTTTCATGTTTATACAGATGATGGTGTAGATATTTCCATGTTTATACAGATGGCGGTGTAGATATTTCCATGTTTATAGAGATAGCGTTGTAGATATTTCCATATTTATACAGATAACGGTGTAGAAATTTCCATGTTTATACAGATAGCGGTGTAAATATTTCCATGTTTATACAGATCACGGTGTAGATATTTCCATGTTTATAGAGATAGCGGTGTAGATATTTCCATGTTTATACAGACCGCGGTGTACATATTTCCATGTTTATACAGACAGCGGTGCAGACATTTCCATGTTTGTACAAATGGCGGTGTAGATATTTCCATGTATATACAGATGGCTGTGTAGATATTTCCATGTTTATACAGATGGCTGTGTAGATGTTTCCATGTTTATACAGATGACTTTGTAGGTATTTCCATGTTTATACAGATGGCGGTGTAGATATTTCCATGTTTATAAATAGCTGTGTAGATATTTCCATGTTTATACAGATAGCGGTGTAGATATTTCCATGTTTATACAGATCGCGGTGTAGATATTTCCATGTTTATTCAGATAGCGGTGTAGATATTTCCTTGTTTATACAGATTGCGGTGTAGATATTACCATGTTTATACAGATCGTGGTGTAGATATTTCCATGTTCACACAGATGTCTGTGTAGATATTTCCATGTTTATTCAGATGGCGGTGTAGATATTTCCATGTTTATAGAGATGGCGGGGTAGTTATTTCTATGTTTATAGAGATAGCGGTGTAAATATCTCCATGTTTATAGAGATGGTGTTGTAAATATTTTCATGTTTATAGTGAAAGCGGTGTAGATATTTCCATGTTTATACAGATAACGGTGTTGGTATTTCCATGTTTATACAGATCGCGGTGTAGAGATTTCCATGTTTATACAGATCGCGGTGTAGATATTTCCATGTTTATAGAGATAGCGATGTAGATATTTCCATGTTTATACAGATCGCGGTGTAGATATTTTCATGTTTATAGAGATAGCGGTGTAGGTATTTCCATGTTTATAGACATAGCGGTGTAGATATTTCCATGTTTATATAGATGGCGTTGTAGATATTTCCATGTTTATACCGATAGCGGTGTTGGTATTTCCACGTTTATACAGATAACGATGTAGATATTTCCATGGTTATACAGCTCGGGGTGCAGATATTTATATCTTTATACAGATGGCATTGTAGATATTTCCTTATTCACACAGATGGCGGTGTAGATGTTTCCATGTTTATACAGATGGCGGAGTAGTTAGTTCCATCTTTATGGAGATGGCAGTGTAGATATTTTCAGGTTTATAGAGATGGCAGTGTAGATATTTCCATATTTATAGAGATAGCGGTGTACATATTTCCATCTTTCTACAGATGGCAGTGTAGATATTTCCATGTTTATACTGATGGCCGTGTAGATATTTCCATATTTATACAGATGTCTGTGTAGATATTTCCATGTGTATACAGATGGTATTGTAGGTATTTCGATGTTTATTCAGATGACTGTGTAGATATTTCCATGTTTTTACAGATGGCAGTGTAGATATTTCAATGTTTATAGAGATGGCGCTGTAGATATTTCCATGTTTATACAGATAACGGTGGAGATACTTCCATGTTTATACAGAGAGCAGTGGAGATATTTCCATGTTTATACACATAGCGGCGTGCATATTTCCATGTTTATAGAGACAGCGTTGTAGGTTTTTCCATGTTTATACAGATAGCAGTGCAGATATTTCCATGTTTACACAGATGCCTATGCAGGTATTTCCATATTTATACAGAGGGCTGTGTAGATATTTCTATGTTTATACAAATGGCAGTGTAGATATTTAAATGTTCCTACACATGACTGTGTAGGTATTTCCATGTTTATACAGATGGCGGTGTAGATATTTCCATGTTTATAGAGATAGCGGTGCAGATATTTCCATGTTTATACAGATAGCGGTGTATATATTTCCATGTTTATGCAGATCATGGTGTAGATATTTCCATGTTCATACAGATGGCGGTGTAGATATTTCCATGATTATAGAGATAGCGTTGTAGATATTTCCATATTTATACAGATAACGGTGTAGAAATTTCCATGTTTATACAGATAGCGGTGTAAATATTTCCATGTTTATACAGATCACGGTGTAGATATTTCCATGTTTATAGAGATAGCGGTGTAGATATTTCCATGTTTATACAGACCGCGGTGTAGATATTTCCATGTTTATACAGATAGCGGTGCAGACATTTCCATGTTTGTACAAATGGCGGTGTAGATATTTCCATCTGAATACAGATGGCTGCGTAGATATTTCCATGTTTATACAGATGGCTGTGTAGATGTTTCCATGTTTATACAGATGACTTTGTAGGTATTTCCATGTTTATACAGATGGCGGTGTAGATATTTCCATGTTTATAAATAGCTGTGTACATATTTCCACGTTTATACAGATAGCGGTGTAGATATTTCCATGTTTATACAGATCGCGGGGTAGATATTTCCATGTTTATACAGATAGCGGTGTAGATATTTCCATGTTTATACAGATCGCGGTGTAGATATTACCATGTTGATACAGATCGTGGTGTAGATATTTCCATGTTCACACAGATGTCTGTGTAGATATTTCCATGTTTATTCAGATGGCGGTGTAGATATTTCCATGTTTATAGAGATGGCGGTGTAGTTATTTCTATGTTTATAGAGATAGCGGTGTAAATATCTCCATGTTTATAGAGATGGTGGTGTAAGTATTTTCATGTTTATAGAGATAGTGGTGTAGATATTTCCATGTTTATACAGATAACGGTGTTGGTATTTCCATGTTTATACAGATCGCGGTGTAGATATTTCGATGTTTATACAGATCGCGGTGTAGATATTTCCATGTTTATAGAGATAGCGATGTAGATTTTTCCATGTTTATACAGATAGCGGTGTAGATATTTCCACGTTTATAGAGATAGCGGTGTAGGTATTTCCATGTTTATAGACATAGCGGTGTAGATATTTCCATGTTTATGTAGATGGCGTTGTACATATTTCCATGTTTATACCGATAGCGGTGTTGGTATTTCCACGTTTATAGAGATAGCGATGTAGATATTTCCATGGTTATACAGCTCGCGGTGCAGATATTTATATCTTTATACAGATGGCATTGTAGATATTTCCTTATTCACACAGATGGCGGTGTAGATGTTTCCATGTTCATAGAGATGGCGGAGTAATTAGTTCCATCTTTATGGAGATGGCAGTGTAGATATTTTCATGTTTATAGTGATGGCTGTGTAGATATTTCCATATTTATAGAGATAGCGGTGTACATATTTCCATCTTTCTACAGATGGCAGTGTAGATATTTCCATGTTTATACAGATGGCCGTGTAGATATTTCCATATTTATACAGATGTCTGTGTAGATATTTCCATGTGTATACAGATGGTATTGTAGGTATTTCGATGTTTATTCAGATGACTGTGTAGATACTTCCATGTTTTTACAGATGGCAGTGTAGATATTTCAATGTTTATAGAGATGGCGCTGTAGATATTTCCATGTTTATACAGATAACGGTGGAGATATTTCCATGTTTATACAGAGAGCAGTGGAGATATTTCCATGTTTATAAACATAGCGGTGTACATATTTCCATGTTTATAGAGACAGCGTTGTAGGTTTTTGCATGTTTATACAGATAGCAGTGCAGATATTTCCATGTTTACACAGATGCCTATGCAGGTATTTCTATATTTATACAGAGGGCTGTGTAGATATTTCTATGTTTATACAGATGGCAGTGTAGATATTTAAATGTTCCTACACATGACTGTGCAGGTATTTCCATGTTTATACAGATGGCGGTGTAGATATTTCCATGTTTATAGAGATAGCGGTGCAGATATTTCCATGTTTATACAGATAGCAGTGTATATATTTTCATGTTTATACAGATGATGGTGTAGATATTTCCATGTTTATACAGATGGCGGTGTAGATATTTCCATGTTTATAGAGATAGCGTTGTAGATATTTCCATATTTATACAGATAACGGTGTAGAAATTTCCATGTTTATACAGATAGCGGTGTAAATATTTCCATGTTTATACAGATCACGGTGTAGATATTTCCATGTTTATAGAGATAGCGGTGTAGATATTTCCATGTTTATACAGACCGCGGTGTACATATTTCCATGTTTATACAGACAGCGGTGCAGACATTTCCATGTTTGTACAAATGGCGGTGTAGATATTTCCATGTATATACAGATGGCTGTGTAGATATTTCCATGTTTATACAGATGGCTGTGTAGATGTTTCCATGTTTATACAGATGACTTTGTAGGTATTTCCATGTTTATACAGATGGCGGTGTAGATATTTCCATGTTTATAAATAGCTGTGTAGATATTTCCATGTTTATACAGATAGCGGTGTAGATATTTCCATGTTTATACAGATCGCGGTGTAGATATTTCCATGTTTATACAGATAGCGGTGTAGATATTTCCTTGTTTATACAGATTGCGGTGTAGATATTACCATGTTTATACAGATCGTGGTGTAGATATTTCCATGTTCACACAGATGTCTGTGTAGATATTTCCATGTTTATTCAGATGGCGGTGTAGATATTTCCATGTTTATAGAGATGGCGGGGTAGTTATTTCTATGTTTATAGAGATAGCGGTGTAAATATCTCCATGTTTATAGAGATGGTGTTGTAAATATTTTCATGTTTATAGTGAAAGCGGTGTAGATATTTCCATGTTTATACAGATAACGGTGTTGGTATTTCCATGTTTATACAGATCGCGGTGTAGAGATTTCCATGTTTATACAGATCGCGGTGTAGATATTTCCATGTTTATAGAGATAGCGATGTAGATATTTCCATGTTTATACAGATCGCGGTGTAGATATTTTCATGTTTATAGAGATAGCGGTGTAGGTATTTCCATGTTTATAGACATAGCGGTGTAGATATTTCCATGTTTATATAGATGGCGTTGTAGATATTTCCATGTTTATACCGATAGCGGTGTTGGTATTTCCACGTTTATACAGATAACGATGTAGATATTTCCATGGTTATACAGCTCGGGGTGCAGATATTTATATCTTTATACAGATGGCATTGTAGATATTTCCTTATTCACACAGATGGCGGTGTAGATGTTTCCATGTTTATACAGATGGCGGAGTAGTTAGTTCCATCTTTATGGAGATGGCAGTGTAGATATTTTCAGGTTTATAGAGATGGCAGTGTAGATATTTCCATATTTATAGAGATAGCGGTGTACATATTTCCATCTTTCTACAGATGGCAGTGTAGATATTTCCATGTTTATACTGATGGCCGTGTAGATATTTCCATATTTATACAGATGTCTGTGTAGATATTTCCATGTGTATACAGATGGTATTGTAGGTATTTCGATGTTTATTCAGATGACTGTGTAGATATTTCCATGTTTTTACAGATGGCAGTGTAGATATTTCAATGTTTATAGAGATGGCGCTGTAGATATTTCCATGTTTATACAGATAACGGTGGAGATACTTCCATGTTTATACAGAGAGCAGTGGAGATATTTCCATGTTTATACACATAGCGGCGTGCATATTTCCATGTTTATAGAGACAGCGTTGTAGGTTTTTCCATGTTTATACAGATAGCAGTGCAGATATTTCCATGTTTACACAGATGCCTATGCAGGTATTTCCATATTTATACAGAGGGCTGTGTAGATATTTCTATGTTTATACAAATGGCAGTGTAGATATTTAAATGTTCCTACACATGACTGTGTAGGTATTTCCATGTTTATACAGATGGCGGTGTAGTTATTTCCATGTTTATAGAGATAGCGGTGCAGATATTTCCATGTTTATACAGATAGCGGTGTATATATTTCCATGTTTATGCAGATCATGGTGTAGATATTTCCATGTTCATACAGATGGCGGTGTAGATATTTCCATGATTATAGAGATAGCGTTGTAGATATTTCCATATTTATACAGATAACGGTGTAGAAATTTCCATGTTTATACAGATAGCGGTGTAAATATTTCCATGTTTATACAGATCACGGTGTAGATATTTCCATGTTTATAGAGATAGCGGTGTAGATATTTCCATGTTTATACAGACCGCGGTGTAGATATTTCCATGTTTATACAGATAGCGGTGCAGACATTTCCATGTTTGTACAAATGGCGGTGTAGATATTTCCATCTGTATACAGATGGCTGCGTAGATATTTCCATGTTTATACAGATGGCTGTGTAGATGTTTCCATGTTTATACAGATGACTTTGTACGTATTTCCATGTTTATACAGATGGCGGTGTAGATATTTCCATGTTTATAAATAGCTGTGTACATATTTCCACGTTTATACAGATAGCGGTGTAGATATTTCCATGTTTATACAGATCGCGGGGTAGATATTTCCATGTTTATACAGATAGCGGTGTAGATATTTCCATGTTTATACAGATCGCGGTGTAGATATTACCATGTTGATACAGATCGTGGTGTAGATATTTCCATGTTCACACAGATGTCTGTGTAGATATTTCCATGTTTATTCAGATGGCGGTGTAGATATTTCCATGTTTATAGAGATGGCGGTGTAGTTATTTCTATGTTTATAGAGATAGCGGTGTAAATATCTCCATGTTTATAGAGATGGTGGTGTAAGTATTTTCATGTTTATAGAGATAGTGGTGTAGATATTTCCATGTTTATACAGATAACGGTGTTGGTATTTCCATGTTTATACAGATCGCGGTGTAGATATTTCCATGTTTATACAGATCGCGGTGTAGATATTTCCATGTTTATAGAGATAGCGATGTAGATTTTTCCATGTTTATACAGATAGCGGTGTAGATATTTCCACGTTTATAGAGATAGCGGTGTAGGTATTTCCATGTTTATAGACATAGCGGTGTAGATATTTCCATGTTTATGTAGATGGCGTTGTACATATTTCCATGTTTATACCGATAGCGGTGTTGGTATTTCCACGTTTATAGAGATAGCGATGTAGATATTTCCATGGTTATACAGCTCGCGGTGCAGATATTTATATCTTTATACAGATGGCATTGTAGATATTTCCTTATTCACACAGATGGCGGTGTAGATGTTTCCATGTTTATAGAGATGGCGGAGTAATTAGTTCCATCTTTATGGAGATGGCAGTGTAGATATTTTCATGTTTATAGTGATGGCTGTGTAGATATTTCCATATTTATAGAGATAGCGGTGTACATATTTCCATCTTTCTACAGATGGCAGTGTAGATATTTCCATGTTTATACAGATGGCCGTGTAGATATTTCCATATTTATACAGATGTCTGTGTAGATATTTCCATGTGTATACAGATGGTATTGTAGGTATTTCGATGTTTATTCAGATGACTGTGTAGATACTTCCATGTTTTTACAGATGGCAGTGTAGATATTTCAATGTTTATAGAGATGGCGCTGTAGATATTTCCATGTTTATACAGATAACGGTGGAGATATTTCCATGTTTATACAGAGAGCAGTGGAGATATTTCCATGTTTATAAACATAGCGGTGTACATATTTCCATGTTTATAGAGACAGCGTTGTAGGTTTTTGCATGTTTATACAGATAGCAGTGCAGATATTTCCATGTTTACACAGATGCCTATGCAGGTATTTCTATATTTATACAGAGGGCTGTGTAGATATTTCTATGTTTATACAGATGGCAGTGTAGATATTTAAATGTTCCTACACATGACTGTGCAGGTATTTCCATGTTTATACAGATGGCGGTGTAGATATTTCCATGTTTATAGAGATAGCGGTGCAGATATTTCCATGTTTATACAGATAGCAGTGTATATATTTTCATGTTTATACAGATGATGGTGTAGATATTTCCATGTTTATACAGATGGCGGTGTAGATATTTCCATGTTTATAGAGATAGCGTTGTAGATATTTCCATATTTATACAGATAACGGTGTAGAAATTTCCATGTTTATACAGATAGCGGTGTAAATATTTCCATGTTTATACAGATCACGGTGTAGATATTTCCATGTTTATAGAGATAGCGGTGTAGATATTTCCATGTTTATACAGACCGCGGTGTACATATTTCCATGTTTATACAGACAGCGGTGCAGACATTTCCATGTTTGTACAAATGGCGGTGTAGATATTTCCATGTATATACAGATGGCTGTGTAGATATTTCCATGTTTATACTGATGGCTGTGTAGATGTTTCCATGTTTATACAGATGACTTTGTAGGTATTTCCATGTTTATACAGATGGCGGTGTAGATATTTCCATGTTTATAAATAGCTGTGTAGATATTTCCATGTTTATACAGATAGCGGTGTAGATATTTCCATGTTTATACAGATCACGGTGTAGATATTTCCATGTTTATTCAGATGGCGGTGTAGATATTTCCATGTTTATAGAGATGGCGGGGTAGTTATTTCTATGTTTGTAGAGATAGCGGTGTAGGTATTTCCATGTTTATAGACATAGCGGTGTAGATATTTCCATGTTTATATAGATGGCGTTGTAGATATTTCCATGTTTATACCGATAGCGGTGTTGGTATTTCCACATTTATACAGATAGCGATGTAGATATTTCCATGGTTATACAGCTCGCGGTGCAGATATTTGTATCTTTATACAGATGGCATTGTAGATATTTCCTTATTCACACAGATGGCGGTGTAGATGTTTCCATGTTTATACAGATGGCGGAGTAGTTCCATCTTTATGGAGATGGCAGTGTAGATATTTTCATGTTTATAGAGATGGCGGTGTAGATATTTCCATATTTATAGAGATAGCGGTGTACATATTTCCATCTTTCTACAGATGGCAGTGTAGATATTTCCATGTTTATACAGATGGCCGTGTAGATATTTCCATATTTATACAGATGTCTGTGTAGATAATTCCATGTGTACACAGATGGTATTGTAGGTATTTCGATGTTTATTCAGATGACTGTGTAGATATTTCCATGTTTTTACAGATGGCAGTGTAGATATTTCAATGTTTATAGAGATGTCGCTGTAGATATTTCCATGTTTATAGAGATAACGGTGGAGATATTTCCATGTTTATACAGAGAGCAGTGGAGTTACTTCCATGTTTATACACATAGCGGTGTACATATTTCCACGTTTATAGAGACAGCGTTGTAGGTTTTTCCATGTTTATACAGATAGCAGTGCAGATATTTCCATGTTTACACAGATGCCTATGCAGGTATTTCCATATTTATAAAGAGGGCTGTGTAGATATTTCTATGTTTATACAGATGGCAGTGTAGATATTTAAATGTTCCTACACATGACTGTGTAGGTATTTCCATGTTTATACAGATGTCTTTGTAGATATTTCCATGTTTATAGAGATAGCGGTGCAGATATTTCCATGTTTATACAGATGGCGGTGTAGATATTTCCATGTTTATAGAGATAGCGTTGTAGATATTTCCATATTTATACAGATAACGGTATAGAAATTTCCATGTTTATACAGATAGCGGTGTAAATATTTCCATGTTTATACAGATCACGGTGTAGATATTTCCATGTTTATAGAGATAGCGGTGTAGATATTTCCATGTTTATACAGATAGCAGTGTAGATATTTCCATGTTTATGCAGACCGCGGTGTAGATAATTCCATGATTATACAGATAGCGGTGCAGACATTTCCATGTTTGTACAAATGGCGGTGTAGATATTTCCATGTATATACAGATGGCTGTGTAGATATTTCCATGTTTATACAGATGGCTGTGTAGATGTTTCCATGTTTATACAGATGACTTTGTAGGTATTTCCATGTTTATACAGATGGCGGTGTAGATATTTCCATGTTTATAAATAGCTGTGTAGATATTTCCATGTTTATACAGATAGCGGTGTAGATATTTCCATGTTTATACAGATCGCGGTGTAGATATTTCCTTGTTTATACAGATTGCGGTGTAGATATTACCATGTTTATACAGATCGTGGTGTAGATATTTCCATGTTCACACAGATGTCTGTGTAGATATTTCCATGTTTATTCAGATGGCGGTGTAGATATTTCCATGTTTATAGAGATGGCGGGGTAGTTATTTCTATGTTTATAGAGATAGCGTTGTAAATATCTCCATGTTTATAGAGATGGTGTTGTAAATATTTTCATGTTTATAGTGAAAGCGGTGTAGATATTTCCATGTTTATACAGATAACGGTGTTGGTATTTCCATGTTTATACAGATCGCGGTGTAGAGATTTCCATGTTTATACAGATCGCGGTGTAGATATTTCCATGTTTATAGAGATAGCGATGTAGATATTTCCATGTTTATACAGATCGCGGTGTAGATATTTCCATGTTTATAGAGATAGCGGTGTAGGTATTTCCATGTTTATAGACATAGCGGTGTAGATATTTCCATGTTTATATAGATGGCGTTGTAGATATTTCCATGTTTATACCGATAGCGGTGTTGGTATTTCCACGTTTATACAGATAACGATGTAGATATTTCCATGGTTATACAGCTCGGGGTGCAGATATTTATATCTTTATACAGATGGCATTGTAGATATTTCCTTATTCACACAGATGGCGGTGTAGATGTTTCCATGTTTATACAGATGGCGGAGTAGTTAGTTCCATCTTTATGGAGATGGCAGTGTAGATATTTTCATGTTTATAGAGATGGCGGTGTAGATATTTCCATATTTATAGAGATAGCGGTGTACATATTTCCATCTTTCTACAGATGGCAGTGTAGATATTTCCATGTTTATACTGATGGCCGTGTAGATATTTCCATATTTATACAGATGTCTGTGTAGATATTTCCATGTGTATACAGATGGTATTGTAGGTATTTCGATGTTTATTCAGATGACTGTGTAGATATTTCCATGTTTTTACAGATGGCAGTGTAGATATTTCAATGTTTATAGAGATGGCGCTGTAGATATTTCCATGTTTATACAGATAACGGTGGAGATATTTCCATGTTTATACAGAGAGCAGTGGAGATATTTCCATGTTTATACACATAGCGGCGTGCATATTTCCATGTTTATAGAGACAGCGTTGTAGGTTTTTCCATGTTTATACAGATAGCAGTGCAGATATTTCCATGTTTACACAGATGCCTATGCAGGTATTTCCATATTTATACAGAGGGCTGTGTAGATATTTCTATGTTTATACAAATGGCAGTGTAGATATTTAAATGTTCCTACACATGACTGTGTAGGTTTATCCATGTTTATACAGATGTCTTTGTAGATATTTCCATGTTTATAGAGATAGCGGTGCAGATATTTCCATGTTTATACAGATAGCGGTGTATATATTTCCATTTTTATGCAGATCATGGTGTAGATATTTCCATGTTTATACAGATGGCGGTGTAGATATTTCCATGATTATAGAGATAGCGTTGTAGATATTTCCATATTTATACAGATAACGGTGTAGAAATTTCCATGTTTATACAGATAGCGGTGTAAATATTTCCATGTTTATACAGATCACGGTGTACATATTTCCATGTTTATAGAGATAGCGGTGTAGATATTTCCATGTTTATACAGACCGCGGTGTAGATATTTCCATGTTTATACAGATAGCGGTGCAGATATTTCCATGTTTGTACAAATGGCGGTGTAGATATTTCCATCTGTATACAGATGGCTGCGTAGATATTTCCATGTTTATACAGATGGCTGTGTAGATGTTTCCATGTTTATACAGATGACTTTGTAGGTATTTCCATGTTTATACAGATGGCGGTGTAGATATTTCCATGTTTATAAATAGCTGTGTACATATTTCCACGTTTATACAGATAGCGGTGTAGATATTTCCATGTTTATACAGATCGCGGGGTAGATATTTCCATATTTATACAGATAGCGGTGTAGATATTTCCATGTTTATACAGATCGCGGTGTAGATATTACCATGTTGATACAGATCGTGGTGTAGATATTTCCATGTTCACACAGATGTCTGTGTAGATATTTCCATGTTTATTCAGATGGCGGTGTAGATATTTCCATGTTTATAGAGATGGCGGTGTAGTTATTTCTATGTTTATAGAGATAGCGGTGTAAATATCTCCATGTTTATAGAGATGGTGGTGTAAGTATTTTCATGTTTATAGAGATAGCGGTGTAGATATTTCCATGTTTATACAGATAACGGTGTTGGTATTTCCATGTTTATACAGATCGCGGTGTAGATATTTCCATGTTTATACAGATCGCGGTGTAGATATTTCCATGTTTATAGAGATAGCGATGTAGATTTTTCCATGTTTATACAGATAGCGGTGTAGATATTTCCACGTTTATAGAGATAGCGGTGTAGGTATTTCCATGTTTATAGACATAGCGGTGTAGATATTTCCATGTTTATGTAGATGGCATTGTACATATTTCCATGTTTATACCGATAGCGGTGTTGGTATTTCCACGTTTATAGAGATAGCGATGTAGATATTTCCATGGTTATACAGCTCGCGGTGCAGATATTTATATCTTTATACAGATGGCATTGTAGATATTTCCTTATTCACACAGATGGCGGTGTAGATGTTTCCATGTTTATAGAGATGGCGGAGTAGTTAGTTCCATCTTTATGGAGATGGCAGTGTAGATATTTTCATGTTTATAGTGATGGCTGTGTAGATATTTCCATATTTATAGAGATAGCGGTGTACATATTTCCATCTTTCTACAGATGGCAGTGTAGATATTTCCATGTTTATACAGATGGCCGTGTAGATATTTCCATATTTATACAGATGTCTGTGTAGATATTTCCATGTGTATACAGATGGTATTGTAGGTATTTCGATGTTTATTCAGATGACTGTGTAGATACTTCCATGTTTTTACAGATGACAGTGTAGATATTTCAATGTTTATAGAGATGGCGCTGTAGATATTTCCATGTTTATACAGATAACGGTGGAGATATTTCCATGTTTATACAGAGAGCAGTGGAGTTATTTCCATGTTTATAAACATAGCGGTGTACATATTTCCATGTTTATAGAGACAGCGTTGTAGGTTTTTGCATGTTTATACAGATAGCAGTGCAGATATTTCCATGTTTACACAGATGCCTATGCAGGTATTTCTATATTTATACAGAGGGCTGTGTAGATATTTCTATGTTTATACAGATGGCAGTGTAGATATTTAAATGTTCCTACACATGACTGTGCAGGTATTTCCATGTTTATACAGATGGCGGTGTAGATATTTCCATGTTTATAGAGATAGCGGTGCAGATATTTCCATGTTTACAGATAGCAGTGTATATATTTTCATGTTTATACAGATGATGGTGTAGATATTTCCATGTTTATACAGATGGCGGTGTAGATATTTCCATGTTTATAGAGATAGCGTTGTAGATATTTCCATATTTATACAGATAACGGTGTAGAAATTTCCATGTTTATACAGATAGCGGTGTAAATATTTCCATGTTTATACACATCACGGTGTAGATATTTCCATGTTTATAGAGATAGCGGTGTAGATATTTCCATGTTTATACAGACCGCGGTGTAGATATTTCCATGTTTATACAGACAGCGGTGCAGACATTTCCATGTTTGTACAAATGGCGGTGTAGATATTTCCATGTATATACAGATGGCTGTGTAGATATTTCCATGTTTATACTGATGGCTGTGTAGATGTTTCCATGTTTATACAGATGACTTTGTAGGTATTTCCATGTTTATACAGATGGTGGTGTTGATATTTCCATGTTTATAAATAGCTGTGTAGATATTTCCATGTTTATACAGATAGCGGTGTAGATATTTCCATGTTTATACAGATCACGGTGTAGATATTTCCATGTTTATACAGATAGCGGTGTAGATATTTCCATGTTTACACAGATCGCGGTGTAGATATTTCCATGTTTATACAGATCGTGGTGTAGATATTTCCATCTTCACACAGATGTCTGTGTAGATATTTCCATGTTTATTCAGATGGCGGTGTAGATATTTCCATGTTTATAGAGATGGCGGGGTAGTTATTTCTATGTTTATAGAGATAGCGGTGTAAATATCTCCATGTTTATAGAGATGGTGGTGTAAGTATTTTCATGTTTATAGAGATAGCGGTGTAGATATTTCCATGTTTATACAGATAACGGTGTTGGTATTTCCATGTTTATACAGATCGCGGTGTAGATATTTCCATGTTTATACAGATCGCGGTGTAGGTATTTCCATGTTTATAGAGATAGCGATGTAGGTATTTCCATGTTTATACAGATAGCGGTGTAGATATTTCCATGTTTATAGAGATAGCGGTGTAGGTATTTCCATGTTTATAGACATAGCGGTGTAGATATTTCCATGTTTATATAGATGGCCTTGTAGATATTTCCATGTTTATACCGATACCGGTGTTGGTATTTCCACGTTTATACAGATAGCGATGTAGATATTTCCATGGTTATACAGCTCGCGGTGCAGATATTTATATCTTTATACAGATGGCATTGTAGATATTTCCTTATTCACACAGATGGCGGTGTAGATGTTTCCATGTTTATACAGATGGCGGAGTAGTTAGTTCCATCTTTATGGAGATGGCAGTGTATATATTTTCATGTTTATAGAGATGGCGGTGTAGATATTTCCATATTTATAGAGATAGCGGTGTACATATTTCCATCTTTCTACAGATGGCAGTGTAGATATTTCCATGTTTATACAGATGGCCGTGTAGATATTTCCATATTTATACAGATGTCTGTGTAGATATTTCCATGTGTATACAGATGGTATTGTAGGTATTTCGATGTTTATTCAGATGACTGTGTAGATACTTCCATGTTTTTACAGATGGCAGTGTAGATATTTCAATGTTTATAGAGATGGCGCTGTAGATATTTCCATGTTTATACAGATAACGGTGGAGATATTTCCATGTTTATACAGAGAGCAGTGGAGATATTTCCATGTTTATACACATAGCGGTGTACATATTTCCATGTTTATAGAGACAGCGTTGTAGGTTTTTGCATGTTTATACAGATAGCAGTGCAGATATTTCCATGTTTACACAGATGCCTATGCAGGTATTTCTATATTTATACAGAGGGCTGTGTAGATATTTCTATGTTTATACAGATGGCAGTGTAGATATTTAAATGTTCCTACACATGACTGTGCAGGTATTTCCATGTTTATACAGATGGCGGTGTAGATATTTCCATGTTTATAGAGATAGCGGTGCAGATATTTCCATGTTTATACAGATAGCAGTGTATATATTTTCATGTTTATACAGATGATGGTGTAGATATTTCCATGTTTATACAGATGGCGGTGTAGATATTTCCATGTTTATAGAGATAGCGTTGTAGATATTTCCATATTTATACAGATAACGGTGTAGAAATTTCCATGTTTATACAGATAGCGGTGTAAATATTTCCATGTTTATACAGATCACGGTGTAGATATTTCCATGTTTATAGAGATAGCGGTGTAGATATTTCCATGTTTATACAGACCGCGGTGTACATATTTCCATGTTTATACAGACAGCGGTGCAGACATTTCCATGTTTGTACAAATGGCGGTGTAGATATTTCCATGTATATACAGATGGCTGTGTAGATATTTCCATGTTTATACAGATGGCTGTGTAGATGTTTCCATGTTTATACAGATGACTTTGTAGGTATTTCCATGTTTATACAGATGGCGGTGTAGATATTTCCATGTTTATAAATAGCTGTGTAGATATTTCCATGTTTATACAGATAGCGGTGTAGATATTTCCATGTTTATACAGATCGCGGTGTAGATATTTCCATGTTTATACAGATAGCGGTGTAGATATTTCCTTGTTTATACAGATTGCGGTGTAGATATTACCATGTTTATACAGATCGTGGTGTAGATATTTCCATGTTCACACAGATGTCTGTGTAGATATTTCCATGTTTATTCAGATGGCGGTGTAGATATTTCCATGTTTATAGAGATGGCGGGGTAGTTATTTCTATGTTTATAGAGATAGCGGTGTAAATATCTCCATGTTTATAGAGATGGTGTTGTAAATATTTTCATGTTTATAGTGAAAGCGGTGTAGATATTTCCATGTTTATACAGATAACGGTGTTGGTATTTCCATGTTTATACAGATCGCGGTGTAGAGATTTCCATGTTTATACAGATCGCGGTGTAGATATTTCCATGTTTATAGAGATAGCGATGTAGATATTTCCATGTTTATACAGATCGCGGTGTAGATATTTTCATGTTTATAGAGATAGCGGTGTAGGTATTTCCATGTTTATAGACATAGCGGTGTAGATATTTCCATGTTTATATAGATGGCGTTGTAGATATTTCCATGTTTATACCGATAGCGGTGTTGGTATTTCCACGTTTATACAGATAACGATGTAGATATTTCCATGGTTATACAGCTCGGGGTGCAGATATTTATATCTTTATACAGATGGCATTGTAGATATTTCCTTATTCACACAGATGGCGGTGTAGATGTTTCCATGTTTATACAGATGGCGGAGTAGTTAGTTCCATCTTTATGGAGATGGCAGTGTAGATATTTTCAGGTTTATAGAGATGGCGGTGTAGATATTTCCATATTTATAGAGATAGCGGTGTACATATTTCCATCTTTCTACAGATGGCAGTGTAGATATTTCCATGTTTATACTGATGGCCGTGTAGATATTTCCATATTTATACAGATGTCTGTGTAGATATTTCCATGTGTATACAGATGGTATTGTAGGTATTTCGATGTTTATTCAGATGACTGTGTAGATATTTCCATGTTTTTACAGATGGCAGTGTAGATATTTCAATGTTTATAGAGATGGCGCTGTAGATATTTCCATGTTTATACAGATAACGGTGGAGATATTTCCATGTTTATACAGAGAGCAGTGGAGATATTTCCATGTTTATACACATAGCGGCGTGCATATTTCCATGTTTATAGAGACAGCGTTGTAGGTTTTTCCATGTTTATACAGATAGCAGTGCAGATATTTCCATGTTTACACAGATGCCTATGCAGGTATTTCCATATTTATACAGAGGGCTGTGTAGATATTTCTATGTTTATACAAATGGCAGTGTAGATATTTAAATGTTCCTACACATGACTGTGTAGGTATTTCCATGTTTATACAGATGTCTTTGTAGATATTTCCATGTTTATAGAGATAGCGGTGCAGATATTTCCATGTTTATACAGATAGCGGTGTATATATTTCCATGTTTATGCAGATCATGGTGTAGATATTTCCATGTTTATACAGATGGCGGTGTAGATATTTCCATGATTATAGAGATAGCGTTGTAGATATTTCCATATTTATACAGATAACGGTGTAGAAATTTCCATGTTTATACAGATAGCGGTGTAAATATTTCCATGTTTATACAGATCACAGTGTACATATTTCCATGTTTATAGAGATAGCGGTGTAGATATTTCCATGTTTATACAGACCGCGGTGTAGATATTTCCATGTTTATACAGATAGCGGTGCAGATATTTCCATGTTTGTACAAATGGCGGTGTAGATATTTCCATCTGTATACAGATGGCTGCGTAGATATTTCCATGTTTATACAGATGGCTGTGTAGATGTTTCCATGTTTATACAGATGACTTTGTAGGTATTTCCATGTTTATACAGATGGCGGTGTAGATATTTCCATGTTTATAAATAGCTGTGTACATATTTCCACGTTTATACAGATAGCGGTGTAGATATTTCCATGTTTATACAGATCGCGGGGTAGATATTTCCATATTTATACAGATAGCGGTGTAGATATTTCCATGTTTATACAGATCGCGGTGTAGATATTACCATGTTGATACAGATCGTGGTGTAGATATTTCCATGTTCACACAGATGTCTGTGTAGATATTTCCATGTTTATTCAGATGGCGGTGTAGATATTTCCATGTTTATAGAGATGGCGGTGTAGTTATTTCTATGTTTATAGAGATAGCGGTGTAAATATCTCCATGTTTATAGAGATGGTGGTGTAAGTATTTTCATGTTTATAGAGATAGCGGTGTAGATATTTCCATGTTTATACAGATAACGGTGTTGGTATTTCCATGTTTATACAGATCGCGGTGTAGATATTTCCATGTTTATACAGATCGCGGTGTAGATATTTCCATGTTTATAGAGATAGCGATGTAGATTTTTCCATGTTTATACAGATAGCGGTGTAGATATTTCCACGTTTATAGAGATAGCGGTGTAGGTATTTCCATGTTTATAGACATAGCGGTGTAGATATTTCCATGTTTATGTAGATGGCATTGTACATATTTCCATGTTTATACCGATAGCGGTGTTGGTATTTACACGTTTATAGAGATAGTGATGTAGATATTTCCATGGTTATACAGCTCGCGGTGCAGATATTTATATCTTTATACAGATGGCATTGTAGATATTTCCTTATTCACACAGATGGCGGTGTAGATGTTTCCATGTTTATAGAGATGGCGGAGTAGTTAGTTCCATCTTTATGGAGATGGCAGTGTAGATATTTTCATGTTTATAGTGATGGCTGTGTAGATATTTCCATATTTATAGAGATAGCGGTGTACATATTTCCATCTTTCTACAGATGGCAGTGTAGATATTTCCATGTTTATACAGATGGCCGTGTAGATATTTCCATATTTATACAGATGTCTGTGTAGATATTTCCATGTGTATACAGATGGTATTGTAGGTATTTCGATGTTTATTCAGATGACTGTGTAGATACTTCCATGTTTTTACAGATGACAGTGTAGATATTTCAATGTTTATAGAGATGGCGCTGTAGATATTTCCATGTTTATACAGATAACGGTGGAGATATTTCCATGTTTATACAGAGAGCAGTGGAGTTATTTCCATGTTTATAAACATAGCGGTGTACATATTTCCATGTTTATAGAGACAGCGTTGTAGGTTTTTGCATGTTTATACAGATAGCAGTGCAGATATTTCCATGTTTACACAGATGCCTATGCAGGTATTTCTATATTTATACAGAGGGCTGTGTAGATATTTCTATGTTTATACAGATGGCAGTGTAGATATTTAAATGTTCCTACACATGACTGTGCAGGTATTTCCATGTTTATACAGATGGCGGTGTAGATATTTCCATGTTTATAGAGATAGCGGTGCAGATATTTCCATGTTTACAGATAGCAGTGTATATATTTTCATGTTTATACAGATGATGGTGTAGATATTTCCATGTTTATACAGATGGCGGTGTAGATATTTCCATGTTTATAGAGATAGCGTTGTAGATATTTCCATATTTATACAGATAACGGTGTAGAAATTTCCATGTTTATACAGATAGCGGTGTAAATATTTCCATGTTTATACACATCACGGTGTAGATATTTCCATGTTTATAGAGATAGCGGTGTAGATATTTCCATGTTTATACAGACCGCGGTGTAGATATTTCCATGTTTATACAGACAGCGGTGCAGACATTTCCATGTTTGTACAAATGGCGGTGTAGATATTTCCATGTATATACAGATGGCTGTGTAGATATTTCCATGTTTATACTGATGGCTGTGTAGATGTTTCCATGTTTATACAGATGACTTTGTAGGTATTTCCATGTTTATACAGATGGTGGTGTAGATATTTCCATGTTTATAAATAGCTGTGTAGATATTTCCATGTTTATACAGATAGCGGTGTAGATATTTCCATGTTTATACAGATCACGGTGTAGATATTTCCATGTTTATACAGATAGCGGTGTAGATATTTCCATGTTTACACAGATCGCGGTGTAGATATTTCCATGTTTATACAGATCGTGGTGTAGATATTTCCATCTTCACACAGATGTCTGTGTAGATATTTCCATGTTTATTCAGATGGCGGTGTAGATATTTCCATGTTTATAGAGATGGCGGGGTAGTTATTTCTATGTTTATAGAGATAGCGGTGTAAATATCTCCATGTTTATAGAGATGGTGGTGTAAGTATTTTCATGTTTATAGAGATAGCGGTGTAGATATTTCCATGTTTATACAGATAACGGTGTTGGTATTTCCATGTTTATACAGATCGCGGTGTAGATATTTCCATGTTTATACAGATCGCGGTGTAGGTATTTCCATGTTTATAGAGATAGCGATGTAGATATTTCCATGTTTATACAGATAGCGGTGTAGATATTTCCATGTTTATAGAGATAGCGGTGTAGGTATTTCCATGTTTATAGACATAGCGGTGTAGATATTTCCATGTTTATATAGATGGCCTTGTAGATATTTCCATGTTTATACCGATACCGGTGTTGGTATTTCCACGTTTATACAGATAGCGATGTAGATATTTCCATGGTTATACAGCTCGCGGTGCAGATATTTATATCTTTATACAGATGGCATTGTAGATATTTCCTTATTCACACAGATGGCGGTGTAGATGTTTCCATGTTTATACAGATGGCGGAGTAGTTAGTTCCATCTTTATGGAGATGGCAGTGTATATATTTTCATGTTTATAGAGATGGCGGTGTAGATATTTCCATATTTATAGAGATAGCGGTGTACATATTTCCATCTTTCTACAGATGGCAGTGTAGATATTTCCATGTTTATACAGATGGCCGTGTAGATATTTCCATATTTATACAGATGTCTGTGTAGATATTTCCATGTGTATACAGATGGTATTGTAGGTACTTCGATGTTTATTCAGATGACTGTGTAGATATTTCCATGTTTTTACAGATGGCAGTGTAGATATTTCAATGTTTATAGAGATGGCGCTGTAGATATTTCCATGTTTATACAGATAACGGTGGAAATATTTCCATGTTTATACAGAGAGCTGTGGAGATATTTCCATGTTTATACACAGAGCGGTGTACATATTTCCATGTTTATAGAGACAGCGTTGTAGGTTTTTCCATGTTTATACAGATAGCAGTGCAGATATTTCCATGTTTACACAGATGCCTATGCAGGTATTTCCATATTTATACAGAGAGCTGTGTAGATATTTCTATGTTTATACAGATGGCAGTGTAGATATTTAAATGTTCCTACACATGACTGTGTAGGTATTTCCATGTTTATACAGATGTCTTTGTAGATATTTCCATGTTTATAGAGATAGCGGTGCAGATATTTCCATGTTTATACAGATAGCGGTGTATATATTACCATGTTTATACAGATGATGGTGTAGATATTTCCATGTTTATACAGATGGCGGTGTAGATATTTCCATGTTTATAGAGATAGCGTTGTAGATATTTCCATATTTATACAGATAACGGTGTAGAAATTTCCATGTTTATACAGATAGCGGTGTAAATATTTCCATGTTTATACAGATCACGGTGTAGATATTTCCATGTGTATAGAGATAGCGGTGTAGATATTTCCATGTTTATACAGATAGGGGTGTAGATATTTCCATGTTTATACAGACCGCGGTGTAGATATTTCCATGTTTATACAGATAGCGGTGCAGACATTTACATGTTTGTACAAATTGCGGTGTAGATATTTCCATGTATATACAGATGGCTGTGTGGATATTTCCATGTTTATACAGATGGCTGTGTAGATGTTTCCATGTTTATACAGATGACTTTGTAGGTATTTCCATGTTTATACAGATGGCGGTGTAGATATTTCCATGTTTATAAATAGCTGTGTAGATATTTCCATGTTTATACAGACAGCGTTGTAGATATTTCCATGTTCATACAGATAGCGGTGTAGATTTTTCCATGTTTATACAGATAGCGGTGTAGATATTTCCATGCTGATACAGATCGCGGTGTAGATATTTCCATGTCTATACAGATCGTGGTGTAGATATTTCCATGTTCACACAGATGTCTGTGTAGATATTTCCATGTTTATTCAGATGGCGTTGTAGATTTTCCATGTTTATAGAGATAGCGGTTTAGTTATTTCTATGTGTATAGAGATAGCGGTGTAGATATTTCCATGTTTATACAGATAACGGTGTTGGTATTTCCATGTTTATACAGATCGCGGTGTAGATATTTCCATGTTTATACAGATCGCGGTGTAGATATTTCCATGTTTATAGAGATAGCGATGCAGATATTTCCATGTTTATACAGATAGCGGTGTAGATATTTCCATGTTTATAGAGATAGCGGTGTAGATATTTCCACGTTTATACAGACCGCGGTGTAGATATTTCCATGTTTATACAGATAGCGGTGCAGACATTTCCATCATTGTACAAATGGCGGTGTAGATATTTCCATGTATATACAGATGGCTGTGTAGATATTTCCATGTTTATACAGATGGCTCTGTAGATGTTTCCATGTTTATACAGATGACTTTGTAGGTATTTCCATGTTTATACAGACGGCGGTGTAGATATTTCCATGTTTATAAATAGCTGTGTAGATATTTCCATGTTTATACAGATAGCGGTGTAGATATTTCCATGTTTACACAGATCGCGGTGTAGATATTTCCATGTTTATACAGATCGTGGTGTAGATATTTCCATGTTCACACAGATGTCTGTGTAGATATTTCCATGTTTATTCAGATGGCGGTGTAGATATTTCCATGTTTATAGAGATGGCGGGGTAGTTATTTCTATGTTTGTAGAGATAGCGGTGTAGGTATTTCCATGTTTATAGACATAGCGGTGTAGATATTTCCATGTGTATATAGATGGCGTTGTAGATATTTCCATGTTTATACCGATAGCGGTGTTGGTATTTCCACATTTATACAGATAGCGATGTAGATATTTCCATGGTTATACAGCTCGCGGTGCAGATATTTGTATCTTTATACAGATGGCATTGTAGATATTTCCTTATTCACACAGATGGCGGTGTAGATGTTTCCATGTTTATAGAGATGGCGGAGTAGTTAGTTCCATCTTTATGGAGATGGCAGTGTAGATATTTTCATGTTTATAGAGATGGCGGTGTAGATATTTCCATATTTATAGAGATAGCGGTGTACATATTTCCATCTTTCTACAGATGGCAGTGTAGATATTTCCATGTTTATACAGATGGCCGTGTAGATATTTCCATATTTATACAGATGTCTGTGTAGATATTTCCATGTGTACACAGATGGTATTGTAGGCATTTAGATGTTTATTCAGATGACTGTGTAGATATTTCCATGTTTTTACAGATGGCAGTGTAGATATTTCAATGTTTATAGAGATGGCACTGTAGATATTTCCATGTTTATACAGATAACGGTGGAGATATTTCCATGTTTATACAGAGAGCAGTGGAGTTACTTCCATGTTTATACACATAGCGGTGTACATATTTCCATGTTTATAGAGACAGCGTTGTAGGTTTTTCCATGTTTATACAGATAGCAGTGCAGATATTTCCATGTTTACACAGATGCCTATGCAGGTATTTCCATATTTATAAAGAGGGCTGTGTAGATATTTCTATGTTTATACAGATGGCAGTGTAGATATTTAAATGTTCCTACACATGACTGTGTAGGTATTTCCATGTTTATACAGATGTCTTTGTAGATATTTCCATGTTTATAGAGATAGCGGTGCAGATATTTCCATGTTTATACAGATGGCGGTGTAGATATTTCCATGTTTATAGAGATAGCGTTGTAGATATTTCCATATTTATACAGATAACGGTATAGAAATTTCCATGTTTATACAGATAGCGGTGTAAATATTTCCATGTTTATACAGATCACGGTGTAGATATTTCCATGTTTATAGAGATAGCGGTGTAGATATTTCCATGTTTATACAGATAGCAGTGTAGATATTTCCATGTTTATGCAGACCGCGGTGTAGATAATTCCATGTTTATACAGATAGCGGTGCAGACATTTCCATGTTTGTACAAATGGCGGTGTAGATATTTCCATGTATATACAGATGGCTGTGTAGATATTTCCATGTTTATACAGATGGCTGTGTAGATGTTTCCATGTTTATACAGATGACTTTGTAGGTATTTCCATGTTTATACAGATGGCGGTGTAGATATTTCCATGTTTATAAATAGCTGTGTAGATATTTCCATGTTTATACAGATAGCGGTGTAGATATTTCCATGTTTATACAGATCGCGGTGTAGATATTTCCATGTTTATACAGATAGCGGTGTAGATATTTCCTTGTTTATACAGATTGCGGTGTAGATATTACCATGTTTATACAGATCGTGGTGTAGATATTTCCATGTTCACACAGATGTCTGTGTAGATATTTCCATGTTTATTCAGATGGCGGTGTAGATATTTCCATGTTTATAGAGATGGCGGGGTAGTTATTTCTATGTTTATAGAGATAGCGTTGTAAATATCTCCATGTTTATAGAGATGGTGTTGTAAATATTTTCATGTTTATAGTGAAAGCGGTGTAGATATTTCCATGTTTATACAGATAACGGTGTTGGTATTTCCATGTTTATACAGATCGCGGTGTAGAGATTTCCATGTTTATACAGATCGCGGTGTAGATATTTCCATGTTTATAGAGATAGCGATGTAGATATTTCCATGTTTATACAGATCGCGGTGTAGATATTTCCATGTTTATAGAGATAGCGGTGTAGGTATTTCCATGTTTATAGACATAGCGGTGTAGATATTTCCATGTTTATATAGATGGCGTTGTAGATATTTCCATGTTTATACCGATAGCGGTGTTGGTATTTCCACGTTTATACAGATAACGATGTAGATATTTCCATGGTTATACAGCTCGGGGTGCAGATATTTATATCTTTATACAGATGGCATTGTAGATATTTCCTTATTCACACAGATGGCGGTGTAGATGTTTCCATGTTTATACAGATGGCGGAGTAGTTAGTTCCATCTTTATGGAGATGGCAGTGTAGATATTTTCAGGTTTATAGAGATGGCGGTGTAGATATTTCCATATTTATAGAGATAGCGGTGTACATATTTCCATCTTTCTACAGATGGCAGTGTAGATATTTCCATGTTTATACTGATGGCCGTGTAGATATTTCCATATTTATACAGATGTCTGTGTAGATATTTCCATGTGTATACAGATGGTATTGTAGGTATTTCGATGTTTATTCAGATGACTGTGTAGATATTTCCATGTTTTTACAGATGGCAGTGTAGATATTTCAATGTTTATAGAGATGGCGCTGTAGATATTTCCATGTTTATACAGATAACGGTGGAGATATTTCCATGTTTATACAGAGAGCAGTGGAGATATTTCCATGTTTATACACATAGCGGCGTGCATATTTCCATGTTTATAGAGACAGCGTTGTAGGTTTTTCCATGTTTATACAGATAGCAGTGCAGATATTTCCATGTTTACACAGATGCCTATGCAGGTATTTCCATATTTATACAGAGGGCTGTGTAGATATTTCTATGTTTATACAAATGGCAGTGTAGATATTTAAATGTTCCTACACATGACTGTGTAGGTATTTCCATGTTTATAAAGATGGCGGTGTAGATATTTCCATGTTTATAGAGATAGCGGTGCAGATATTTCCATGTTTATACAGATAGCGGTGTATATATTTCCATGTTTATGCAGATCATGGTGTAGATATTTCCATGTTCATACAGATGGCGGTGTAGATATTTCCATGATTATAGAGATAGCGTTGTAGATATTTCCATATTTATACAGATAACGGTGTAGAAATTTCCATGTTTATACAGATAGCGGTGTAAATATTTCCATGTTTATACAGATCACGGTGTAGATATTTCCATGTTTATAGAGATAGCGGTGTAGATATTTCCATGTTTATACAGACCGCGGTGTAGATATTTCCATGTTTATACAGATAGCGGTGCAGACATTTCCATGTTTGTACAAATGGCGGTGTAGATATTTCCATCTGTATACAGATGGCTGCGTAGATATTTCCATGTTTATACAGATGGCTGTGTAGATGTTTCCATGTTTATACAGATGACTTTGTAGGTATTTCCATGTTTATACAGATGGCGGTGTAGATATTTCCATGTTTATAAATAGCTGTGTACATATTTCCACGTTTATACAGATAGCGGTGTAGATATTTCCATGTTTATACAGATCGCGGGGTAGATATTTCCATGTTTATACAGATAGCGGTGTAGATATTTCCATGTTTATACAGATCGCGGTGTAGATATTACCATGTTGATACAGATCGTGGTGTAGATATTTCCATGTTCACACAGATGTCTGTGTAGATATTTCCATGTTTATTCAGATGGCGGTGTAGATATTTCCATGTTTATAGAGATGGCGGTGTAGTTATTTCTATGTTTATAGAGATAGCGGTGTAAATATCTCCATGTTTATAGAGATGGTGGTGTAAGTATTTTCATGTTTATAGAGATAGTGGTGTAGATATTTCCATGTTTATACAGATAACGGTGTTGGTATTTCCATGTTTATACAGATCGCGGTGTAGATATTTCCATGTTTATACAGATCGCGGTGTAGATATTTCCATGTTTATAGAGATAGCGATGTAGATTTTTCCATGTTTATACAGATAGCGGTGTAGATATTTCCACGTTTATAGAGATAGCGGTGTAGGTATTTCCATGTTTATAGACATAGCGGTGTAGATATTTCCATGTTTATGTAGATGGCGTTGTACATATTTCCATGTTTATACCGATAGCGGTGTTGGTATTTCCACGTTTATAGAGATAGCGATGTAGATATTTCCATGGTTATACAGCTCGCGGTGCAGATATTTATATCTTTATACAGATGGCATTGTAGATATTTCCTTATTCACACAGATGGCGGTGTAGATGTTTCCATGTTTATAGAGATGGCGGAGTAGTTAGTTCCATCTTTATGGAGATGGCAGTGTAGATATTTTCATGTTTATAGTGATGGCTGTGTAGATATTTCCATATTTATAGAGATAGCGGTGTACATATTTCCATCTTTCTACAGATGGCAGTGTAGATATTTCCATGTTTATACAGATGGCCGTGTAGATATTTCCATATTTATACAGATGTCTGTGTAGATATTTCCATGTGTATACAGATGGTATTGTAGGTATTTCGATGTTTATTCAGATGACTGTGTAGATACTTCCATGTTTTTACAGATGACAGTGTAGATATTTCAATGTTTATAGAGATGGCGCTGTAGATATTTCCATGTTTATACAGATAACGGTGGAGATATTTCCATGTTTATACAGAGAGCAGTGGAGTTATTTCCATGTTTATAAACATAGCGGTGTACATATTTCCATGTTTATAGAGACAGCGTTGTAGGTTTTTGCATGTTTATACAGATAGCAGTGCAGATATTTCCATGTTTACACAGATGCCTATGCAGGTATTTCTATATTTATACAGAGGGCTGTGTAGATATTTCTATGTTTATACAGATGGCAGTGTAGATATTTAAATGTTCCTACACATGACTGTGCAGGTATTTCCATGTTTATACAGATGGCGGTGTAGATATTTCCATGTTTATAGAGATAGCGGTGCAGATATTTCCATGTTTACAGATAGCAGTGTATATATTTTCATGTTTATACAGATGATGGTGTAGATATTTCCATGTTTATACAGATGGCGGTGTAGATATTTCCATGTTTATAGAGATAGCGTTGTAGATATTTCCATATTTATACAGATAACGGTGTAGAAATTTCCATGTTTATACAGATAGCGGTGTAAATATTTCCATGTTTATACACATCACGGTGTAGATATTTCCATGTTTATAGAGATAGCGGTGTAGATATTTCCATGTTTATACAGACCGCGGTGTAGATATTTCCATGTTTATACAGACAGCGGTGCAGACATTTCCATGTTTGTACAAATGGCGGTGTAGATATTTCCATGTATATACAGATGGCTGTGTAGATATTTCCATGTTTATACTGATGGCTGTGTAGATGTTTCCATGTTTATACAGATGACTTTGTAGGTATTTCCATGTTTATACAGATGGTTGTGTAGATATTTCCATGTTTATAAATAGCTGTGTAGATATTTCCATGTTTATACAGATAGCGGTGTAGATATTTCCATGTTTATACAGATCACGGTGTAGATATTTCCATGTTTATACAGATAGCGGTGTAGATATTTCCATGTTTACACAGATCGCGGTGTAGATATTTCCATGTTTATACAGATCGTGGTGTAGATATTTCCATCTTCACACAGATGTCTGTGTAGATATTTCCATGTTTATTCAGATGGCGGTGTAGATATTTCCATGTTTATAGAGATGGCGGGGTAGTTATTTCTATGTTTATAGAGATAGCGGTGTAAATATCTCCATGTTTATAGAGATGGTGGTGTAAGTATTTTCATGTTTATAGAGATAGCGGTGTAGATATTTCCATGTTTATACAGATAACGGTGTTGGTATTTCCATGTTTATACAGATCGCGGTGTAGATATTTCCATGTTTATACAGATCGCGGTGTAGGTATTTCCATGTTTATAGAGATAGCGATGTAGATATTTCCATGTTTATACAGATAGCGGTGTAGATATTTCCATGTTTATAGAGATAGCGGTGTAGGTATTTCCATGTTTATAGACATAGCGGTGTAGATATTTCCATGTTTATATAGATGGCCTTGTAGATATTTCCATGTTTATACCGATACCGGTGTTGGTATTTCCACGTTTATACAGATAGCGATGTAGATATTTCCATGGTTATACAGCTCGCGGTGCAGATATTTATATCTTTATACAGATGGCATTGTAGATATTTCCTTATTCACACAGATGGCGGTGTAGATGTTTCCATGTTTATACAGATGGCGGAGTAGTTAGTTCCATCTTTATGGAGATGGCAGTGTATATATTTTCATGTTTATAGAGATGGCGGTGTAGATATTTCCATATTTATAGAGATAGCGGTGTACATATTTCCATCTTTCTACAGATGGCAGTGTAGATATTTCCATGTTTATACAGATGGCCGTGTAGATATTTCCATATTTATACAGATGTCTGTGTAGATATTTCCATGTGTATACAGATGGTATTGTAGGTACTTCGATGTTTATTCAGATGACTGTGTAGATATTTCCATGTTTTTACAGATGGCAGTGTAGATATTTCAATGTTTATAGAGATGGCGCTGTAGATATTTCCATGTTTATACAGATAACGGTGGAAATATTTCCATGTTTATACAGAGAGCTGTGGAGATATTTCCATGTTTATACACAGAGCGGTGTACATATTTCCATGTTTATAGAGACAGCGTTGTAGGTTTTTCCATGTTTATACAGATAGCAGTGCAGATATTTCCATGTTTACACAGATGCCTATGCAGGTATTTCCATATTTATACAGAGAGCTGTGTAGATATTTCTATGTTTATACAGATGGCAGTGTAGATATTTAAATGTTCCTACACATGACTGTGTAGGTATTTCCATGTTTATACAGATGTCTTTGTAGATATTTCCATGTTTATAGAGATAGCGGTGCAGATATTTCCATGTTTATACAGATAGCGGTGTATATATTACCATGTTTATACAGATGATGGTGTAGATATTTCCATGTTTATACAGATGGCGGTGTAGATATTTCCATGTTTATAGAGATAGCGTTGTAGATATTTCCATATTTATACAGATAACGGTGTAGAAATTTCCATGTTTATACAGATAGCGGTGTAAATATTTCCATGTTTATACAGATCACGGTGTAGATATTTCCATGTGTATAGAGATAGCGGTGTAGATATTTCCATGTTTATACAGATAGGGGTGTAGATATTTCCATGTTTATACAGACCGCGGTGTAGATATTTCCATGTTTATACAGATAGCGGTGCAGACATTTACATGTTTGTACAAATTGCGGTGTAGATATTTCCATGTATATACAGATGGCTGTGTGGATATTTCCATGTTTATACAGATGGCTGTGTAGATGTTTCCATGTTTATACAGATGACTTTGTAGGTATTTCCATGTTTATACAGATGGCGGTGTAGATATTTCCATGTTTATAAATAGCTGTGTAGATATTTCCATGTTTATACAGACAGCGTTGTAGATATTTCCATGTTCATACAGATAGCGGTGTAGATTTTTCCATGTTTATACAGATAGCGGTGTAGATATTTCCATGCTGATACAGATCGCGGTGTAGATATTTCCATGTCTATACAGATCGTGGTGTAGATATTTCCATGTTCACACAGATGTCTGTGTAGATATTTCCATGTTTATTCAGATGGCGTTGTAGATTTTCCATGTTTATAGAGATAGCGGTTTAGTTATTTCTATGTGTATAGAGATAGCGGTGTAGATATTTCCATGTTTATACAGATAACGGTGTTGGTATTTCCATGTTTATACAGATCGCGGTGTAGATATTTCCATGTTTATACAGATCGCGGTGTAGATATTTCCATGTTTATAGAGATAGCGATGCAGATATTTCCATGTTTATACAGATAGCGGTGTAGATATTTCCATGTTTATAGAGATAGCGGTGTAGATATTTCCACGTTTATACAGACCGCGGTGTAGATATTTCCATGTTTATACAGATAGCGGTGCAGACATTTCCATCATTGTACAAATGGCGGTGTAGATATTTCCATGTATATACAGATGGCTGTGGAGATATTTCCATGTTTATTCAGATGGCTCTGTAGATGTTTCCATGTTTATACAGATGACTTTGTAGGTATTTCCATGTTTATACAGACGGCGGTGTAGATATTTCCATGTTTATAAATAGCTGTGTAGATATTTCCATGTTTATACAGATAGCGGTGTAGATATTTCCATGTTTACACAGATCGCGGTGTAGATATTTCCATGTTTATACAGATCGTGGTGTAGATATTTCCATGTTCACACAGATGTCTGTGTAGATATTTCCATGTTTATTCAGATGGCGGTGTAGATATTTCCATGTTTATAGAGATGGCGGGGTAGTTATTTCTATGTTTGTAGAGATAGCGGTGTAGGTATTTCCATGTTTATAGACATAGCGGTGTAGATATTTCCATGTGTATATAGATGGCGTTGTAGATATTTCCATGTTTATACCGATAGCGGTGTTGGTATTTCCACATTTATACAGATAGCGATGTAGATATTTCCATGGTTATACAGCTCGCGGTGCGGATATTTGTATCTTTATACAGATGGCATTGTAGATATTTCCTTATTCACACAGATGGCGGTGTAGATGTTTCCATGTTTATAGAGATGGCGGAGTAGTTAGTTCCATCTTTATGGAGATGGCAGTGTAGATATTTTCATGTTTATAGAGATGGCGGTGTAGATATTTCCATATTTATAGAGATAGCGGTGTACATATTTCCATCTTTCTACAGATGGCAGTGTAGATATTTCCATGTTTATACAGATGGCCGTGTAGATATTTCCATATTTATACAGATGTCTGTGTAGATATTTCCATGTGTACACAGATGGTATTGTAGGCATTTAGATGTTTATTCAGATGACTGTGTAGATATTTCCATGTTTTTACAGATGGCAGTGTAGATATTTCAATGTTTATAGAGATGGCACTGTAGATATTTCCATGTTTATACAGATAACGGTGGAGATATTTCCATGTTTATACAGAGAGCAGTGGAGTTACTTCCATGTTTATACACATAGCGGTGTACATATTTCCATGTTTATAGAGACAGCGTTGTAGGTTTTTCCATGTTTATACAGATAGCAGTGCAGATATTTCCATGTTTACACAGATGCCTATGCAGGTATTTCCATATTTATAAAGAGGGCTGTGTAGATATTTCTATGTTTATACAGATGGCAGTGTAGATATTTAAATGTTCCTACACATGACTGTGTAGGTATTTCCATGTTTATACAGATGTCTTTGTAGATATTTCCATGTTTATAGAGATAGCGGTGCAGATATTTCCATGTTTATACAGATGGCGGTGTAGATATTTCCATGTTTATAGAGATAGCGTTGTAGATATTTCCATATTTATACAGATAACGGTATAGAAATTTCCATGTTTATACAGATAGCGGTGTAAATATTTCCATGTTTATACAGATCACGGTGTAGATATTTCCATGTTTATAGAGATAGCGGTGTAGATATTTCCATGTTTATACAGATAGCAGTGTAGATATTTCCATGTTTATGCAGACCGCGGTGTAGATAATTCCATGTTTATACAGATAGCGGTGCAGACATTTCCATGTTTGTACAAATGGCGGTGTAGATATTTCCATGTATATACAGATGGCTGTGTAGATATTTCCATGTTTATACAGATGGCTGTGTAGATGTTTCCATGTTTATACAGATGACTTTGTAGGTATTTCCATGTTTATACAGATGGCGGTGTAGATATTTCCATGTTTATAAATAGCTGTGTAGATATTTCCATGTTTATACAGATAGCGGTGTAGATATTTCCATGTTTATACAGATCGCGGTGTAGATATTTCCATGTTTATACAGATAGCGGTGTAGATATTTCCTTGTTTATACAGATTGCGGTGTAGATATTACCATGTTTATACAGATCGTGGTGTAGATATTTCCATGTTCACACAGATGTCTGTGTAGATATTTCCATGTTTATTCAGATGGCGGTGTAGATATTTCCATGTTTATAGAGATGGCGGGGTAGTTATTTCTATGTTTATAGAGATAGCGTTGTAAATATCTCCATGTTTATAGAGATGGTGTTGTAAATATTTTCATGTTTATAGTGAAAGCGGTGTAGATATTTCCATGTTTATACAGATAACGGTGTTGGTATTTCCATGTTTATACAGATCGCGGTGTAGAGATTTCCATGTTTATACAGATCGCGGTGTAGATATTTCCATGTTTATAGAGATAGCGATGTAGATATTTCCATGTTTATACAGATCGCGGTGTAGATATTTCCATGTTTATAGAGATAGCGGTGTAGGTATTTCCATGTTTATAGACATAGCGGTGTAGATATTTCCATGTTTATATAGATGGCGTTGTAGATATTTCCATGTTTATACCGATAGCGGTGTTGGTATTTCCACGTTTATACAGATAACGATGTAGATATTTCCATGGTTATACAGCTCGGGGTGCAGATATTTATATCTTTATACAGATGGCATTGTAGATATTTCCTTATTCACACAGATGGCGGTGTAGATGTTTCCATGTTTATACAGATGGCGGAGTAGTTAGTTCCATCTTTATGGAGATGGCAGTGTAGATATTTTCAGGTTTATAGAGATGGCGGTGTAGATATTTCCATATTTATAGAGATAGCGGTGTACATATTTCCATCTTTCTACAGATGGCAGTGTAGATATTTCCATGTTTATACTGATGGCCGTGTAGATATTTCCATATTTATACAGATGTCTGTGTAGATATTTCCATGTGTATACAGATGGTATTGTAGGTATTTCGATGTTTATTCAGATGACTGTGTAGATATTTCCATGTTTTTACAGATGGCAGTGTAGATATTTCAATGTTTATAGAGATGGCGCTGTAGATATTTCCATGTTTATACAGATAACGGTGGAGATATTTCCATGTTTATACAGAGAGCAGTGGAGATATTTCCATGTTTATACACATAGCGGCGTGCATATTTCCATGTTTATAGAGACAGCGTTGTAGGTTTTTCCATGTTTATACAGATAGCAGTGCAGATATTTCCATGTTTACACAGATGCCTATGCAGGTATTTCCATATTTATACAGAGGGCTGTGTAGATATTTCTATGTTTATACAAATGGCAGTGTAGATATTTAAATGTTCCTACACATGACTGTGTAGGTATTTCCATGTTTATACAGATGGCGGTGTAGATATTTCCATGTTTATAGAGATAGCGGTGCAGATATTTCCATGTTTATACAGATAGCGGTGTATATATTTCCATGTTTATGCAGATCATGGTGTAGATATTTCCATGTTCATACAGATGGCGGTGTAGATATTTCCATGATTATAGAGATAGCGTTGTAGATATTTCCATATTTATACAGATAACGGTGTAGAAATTTCCATGTTTATACAGATAGCGGTGTAAATATTTCCATGTTTATACAGATCACGGTGTAGATATTTCCATGTTTATAGAGATAGCGGTGTAGATATTTCCATGTTTATACAGACCGCGGTGTAGATATTTCCATGTTTATACAGATAGCGGTGCAGACATTTCCATGTTTGTACAAATGGCGGTGTAGATATTTCCATCTGTATACAGATGGCTGCGTAGATATTTCCATGTTTATACAGATGGCTGTGTAGATGTTTCCATGTTTATACAGATGACTTTGTAGGTATTTCCATGTTTATACAGATGGCGGTGTAGATATTTCCATGTTTATAAATAGCTGTGTACATATTTCCACGTTTATACAGATAGCGGTGTAGATATTTCCATGTTTATACAGATCGCGGGGTAGATATTTCCATGTTTATACAGATAGCGGTGTAGATATTTCCATGTTTATACAGATCGCGGTGTAGATATTACCATGTTGATATAGATCGTGGTGTAGATATTTCCATGTTCACACAGATGTCTGTGTAGATATTTCCATGTTTATTCAGATGGCGGTGTAGATATTTCCATGTTTATAGAGATGGCGGTGTAGTTATTTCTATGTTTATAGAGATAGCGGTGTAAATATCTCCATGTTTATAGAGATGGTGGTGTAAGTATTTTCATGTTTATAGAGATAGTGGTGTAGATATTTCCATGTTTATACAGATAACGGTGTTGGTATTTCCATGTTTATACAGATCGCGGTGTAGATATTTCCATGTTTATACAGATCGTGGTGTAGATATTTCCATGTTTATAGAGATAGCGATGTAGATTTTTCCATGTTTATACAGATAGCGGTGTAAATATTTCCACGTTTATAGAGATAGCGGTGTAGGTATTTCCATGTTTATAGACATAGCGGTGTAGATATTTCCATGTTTATGTAGATGGCGTTGTACATATTTCCATGTTTATACCGATAGCGGTGTTGGTATTTCCACGTTTATAGAGATAGCGATGTAGATATTTCCATGGTTATACAGCTCGCGGTGCAGATATTTATATCTTTATACAGATGGCATTGTAGATATTTCCTTATTCACACAGATGGCGGTGTAGATGTTTCCATGTTTATAGAGATGGCGGAGTAATTAGTTCCATCTTTATGGAGATGGCAGTGTAGATATTTTCATGTTTATAGTGATGGCTGTGTAGATATTTCCATATTTATAGAGATAGCGGTGTACATATTTCCATCTTTCTACAGATGGCAGTGTAGATATTTCCATGTTTATACAGATGGCCGTGTAGATATTTCCATATTTATACAGATGTCTGTGTAGATATTTCCATGTGTATACAGATGGTATTGTAGGTATTTCGATGTTTATTCAGATGACTGTGTAGATACTTCCATGTTTTTACAGATGGCAGTGTAGATATTTCAATGTTTATAGAGATGGCGCTGTAGATATTTCCATGTTTATACAGATAACGGTATAGAAATTTCCATGTTTATACAGATAGCGGTGTAAATATTTCCATGTTTATACAGATCACGGTGTAGATATTTCCATGTTTATAGAGATAGCGGTGTAGATATTTCCATGTTTATACAGATAGCAGTGTAGATATTTCCATGTTTATGCTGACCGCGGTGTAGATAATTCCATGTTTATACAGATAGCGGTGCAGACATTTCCATGTTTGTACAAATGGCGGTGTAGATATTTCCATGTATATACAGATGGCTGTGTAGATATTTCCATGTTTATACAGATGGCTGTGTAGATGTTTCCATGTTTATACAGATGACTTTGTAGGTATTTCCATGTTTATACAGATGGCGGTGTAGATATTTCCATGTTTATAAATAGCTGTGTAGATATTTCCATGTTTATACAGATAGCGGTGTAGATATTTCCATGTTTATAAAGATCGCGGTGTAGATATTTCCATGTTTATACAGATAGCGGTGTAGATATTTCCTTGTTTATACAGATTGCGGTGTAGATATTACCATGTTTATACAGATCGTGGTGTAGATATTTCCATGTTCACACAGATGTCTGTGTAGATATTTCCATGTTTATTCAGATGGCGGTGTAGATATTTCCATGTTTATAGAGATGGCGGGGTAGATATTTCTATGTTTATAGAGATAGCGGTGTAAATATCTCCATGTTTATAGAGATGGTGTTGTAAATATTTTCATGTTTATAGTGAAAGCGGTGTAGATATTTCCATGTTTATACAGATAACGGTGTTGGTATTTCCATGTTTATACAGATCGCGGTGTAGAGATTTCCATGTTTATACAGATCGCGGTGTAGATATTTCCATGTTTATAGAGATAGCGATGTAGATATTTCCATGTTTATACAGATCGCGGTGTAGATATTTTCATGTTTATAGAGATAGCGGTGTAGGTATTTCCATGTTTATAGACATAGCGGTGTAGATATTTCCATGTTTATATAGATGGCGTTGTAGATATTTCCATGTTTATACCGATAGCGGTGTTGGTATTTCCACGTTTATACAGATAACGATGTAGATATTTCCATGGTTATACAGCTCGGGGTGCAGATATTTATATCTTTATACAGATGGCATTGTAGATATTTCCTTATTCACACAGATGGCGGTGTAGATGTTTCCATGTTTATACAGATGGCGGAGTAGTTAGTTCCATCTTTATGGAGATGGCAGTGTAGATATTTTCAGGTTTATAGAGATGGCGGTGTAGATATTTCCATATTTATAGAGATAGCGGTGTACATATTTCCATCTTTCTACAGATGGCAGTGTAGATATTTCCATGTTTATACTGTTGGCCGTGTAGATATTTCCATATTTATACAGATGTCTGTGTAGATATTTCCATGTGTATACAGATGGTATTGTAGGTATTTCGATGTTTATTCAGATGACTGTGTAGATATTTCCATGTTTTTACAGATGGCAGTGTAGATATTTCAATGTTTATAGAGATGGCGCTGTAGATATTTCCATGTTTATACAGATAACGGTGGAGATACTTCCATGTTTATACAGAGAGCAGTGGAGATATTTCCATGTTTATACACATAGCGGCGTGCATATTTCCATGTTTATAGAGACAGCGTTGTAGGTTTTTGCATGTTTATACAGATAGCAGTGCAGATATTTCCATGTTTACACAGATGCCTATGCAGGTATTTCCATATTTATACAGAGGGCTGTGTAGATATTTCTATGTTTATACAAATGGCAGTGTAGATATTTAAATTTTCCTACACATGACTGTGTAGGTATTTCCATGTTTATACAGATGGCGGTGTAGATATTTCCATGTTTATAGAGATAGCGGTGCAGATATTTCCATGTTTATACAGATAGCGGTGTATATATTTCCATGTTTATGCAGATCATGGTGTAGATATTTCCATGTTCATACAGATGGCGGTGTAGATATTTCCATGATTATAGAGATAGCGTTGTAGATATTTCCATATTTATACAGATAACGGTGTAGAAATTTCCATGTTTATACAGATAGCGGTGTAAATATTTCCATGTTTATACAGATCACGGTGTAGATATTTCCATGTTTATAGAGATAGCGGTGTAGATATTTCCATGTTTATACAGACCGCGGTGTAGATATTTCCATGTTTATACAGATAGCGGTGCAGACATTTCCATGTTTGTACAAATGGCGGTGTAGATATTTCCATCTGTATACAGATGGCTGCGTAGATATTTCCATGTTTATACAGATGGCTGTGTAGATGTTTCCATGTTTATACAGATGACTTTGTAGGTATTTCCATGTTTATACAGATGGCGGTGTAGATATTTCCATGTTTATAAATAGCTGTGTACATATTTCCACGTTTATACAGATAGCGGTGTAGATATTTCCATGTTTATACAGATCGCGGGGTAGATATTTCCATGTTTATACAGATAGCGGTGTAGATATTTCCATGTTTATACAGATCGCGGTGTAGATATTACCATGTTGATACAGATCGTGGTGTAGATATTTCCATGTTCACACAGATGTCTGTGTAGATATTTCCATGTTTATTCAGATGGCGGTGTAGATATTTCCATGTTTATAGAGATGGCGGTGTAGTTATTTCTATGTTTATAGAGATAGCGGTGTAAATATCTCCATGTTTATAGAGATGGTGGTGTAAGTATTTTCATGTTTATAGAGATAGTGGTGTAGATATTTCCATGTTTATACAGATAACGGTGTTGGTATTTCCATGTTTATACAGATCGCGGTGTAGATATTTCCATGTTTATACAGATCGCGGTGTAGATATTTCCATGTTTATAGAGATAGCGATGTAGATTTTTCCATGTTTATACAGATAGCGGTGTAGATATTTCCACGTTTATAGAGATAGCGGTGTAGGTATTTCCATGTTTATAGACATAGCGGTGTAGATATTTCCATGTTTATGTAGATGGCGTTGTACATATTTCCATGTTTATACCGATAGCGGTGTTGGTATTTCCACGTTTATAGAGATAGCGATGTAGATATTTCCATGGTTATACAGCTCGCGGTGCAGATATTTATATCTTTATACAGATGGCATTGTAGATATTTCCTTATTCACACAGATGGCGGTGTAGATGTTTCCATGTTTATAGAGATGGCGGAGTAATTAGTTCCATCTTTATGGAGATGGCAGTGTAGATATTTTCATGTTTATAGTGATGGCTGTGTAGATATTTCCATATTTATAGAGATAGCGGTGTACATATTTCCATCTTTCTACAGATGGCAGTGTAGATATTTCCATGTTTATACAGATGGCCGTGTAGATATTTCCATATTTATACAGATGTCTGTGTAGATATTTCCATGTGTATACAGATGGTATTGTAGGTATTTCGATGTTTATTCAGATGACTGTGTAGATACTTCCATGTTTTTACAGATGGCAGTGTAGATATTTCAATGTTTATAGAGATGGCGCTGTAGATATTTCCATGTTTATACAGATAACGGTGGAGATATTTCCATGTTTATTCAGAGAGCAGTGGAGATATTTCCATGTTTATAAACATAGCGGTGTACATATTTCCATGTTTATAGAGACAGCGTTGTAGGTTTTTGCATGTTTATACAGATAGCAGTGCAGATATTTCCATGTTTACACAGATGCCTATGCAGGTATTTCTATATTTATACAGAGGGCTGTGTAGATATTTCTATGTTTATACAGATGGCAGTGTAGATATTTAAATGTTCCTACACATGACTGTGCAGGTATTTCCATGTTTATACAGATGGCGGTGTAGATATTTCCATGTTTATAGAGATAGCGGTGCAGATATTTCCATGTTTATACAGATAGCAGTGTATATATTTTCATGTTTATACAGATGATGGTGTAGATATTTCCATGTTTATACAGATGGCGGTGTAGATATTTCCATGTTTATAGAGATAGCGTTGTAGATATTTCCATATTTATACAGATAACGGTGTAGAAATTTCCATGTTTATACCGATAGCGGTGTAAATATTTCCATGTTTATACAGATCACGGTGTAGATATTTCCATGTTTATAGAGATAGCGGTGTAGATATTTCCATGTTTATACAGACCGCGGTGTACATATTTCCATGTTTATACAGACAGCGGTGCAGACATTTCCATGTTTGTACAAATGGCGGTGTAGATATTTCCATGTATATACAGATGGCTGTGTAGATATTTCCATGTTTATACTGATGGCTGTGTAGATGTTTCCATGTTTATACAGATGACTTTGTAGGTATTTCCATGTTTATACAGATGGCGGTGTAGATATTTCCATGTTTATAAATAGCTGTGTAGATATTTCCATGTTTATACAGATAGCGGTGTAGATATTTCCATGTTTATACAGATCACGGTGTAGATATTTCCATGTTTATACAGATAGCGGTGTAGATATTTCCATGTTTACACAGATCGCGGTGTAGATATTTCCATGTTTATACAGATCGTGGTGTAGATATTTCCATGTTCACACAGATGTCTGTGTAGATATTTCCATGTTTATTCAGATGGCGGTGTAGATATTTCCATGTTTATAGAGATGGCGGAGTAGATATTTCTATGTTTATAGAGATAGCGGTGTAAATATCTCCATGTTTATAGAGATGGTGGTGTAAGTATTTTCATGTTTATAGAGATAGCGGTGTAGATATTTCCATGTTTATACAGATAACGGTGTTGGTATTTCCATGTTTATACGGATCGCGGTGTAGATATTTCCATGTTTATACAGATCGCGGTGTAGGTATTTCCATGTTTATAGAGATAGCGATGTAGATATTTCCATGTTTATACAGATAGCGGTGTAGATATTTCCATGTTTATAGAGATAGCGGTGTAGGTATTTCCATGTTTATAGACATAGCGGTGTAGATATTTCCATGTTTATATAGATGGCCTTGTAGATATTTCCATGTTTATACCGATGCCGGTGTTGGTATTTCCACGTTTATACAGATAGCGATGTAGATATTTCCATGGTTATACAGCTCGCGGTGCAGATATTTATATCTTTATACAGATGGCATTGTAGATATTTCCTTATTCACACAGATGGCGGTGTAGATGTTTCCATGTTTATACAGATGGCGGAGTAGTTAGTTCCATCTTTATGGAGATGGCAGTGTAGATATTTTCATGTTTATAGAGATGGCGGTGTAGATATTTCCATATTTATAGAGATAGCGGTGTACATATTTCCATCTTTCTACAGATGGCAGTGTAGATATTTCCATGTTTATACAGATGGCCGTGTAGATATTTCCATATTTATACAGATGTCTGTGTAGATATTTCCATGTGTATACAGATGGTATTGTAGGTACTTCGATGTTTATTCAGATGACTGTGTAGATATTTCCATGTTTTTACAGATGGCAGTGTAGATATTTCAATGTTTATAGAGATGGCGCTGTAGATATTTCCATGTTTATACAGATAACAGTGGAGATATTTCCATGTTTATACAGAGAGCAGTGGAGATATTTCCATGTTTATACACATAGCGGTGTACATATTTCCATGTTTATAGAGACAGCGTTGTAGGTTTTCCATGTTTATACAGATAGCATTGCAGATATTTCCATGTTTACACAGATGCCTAAGCAGGTATTTCCATATTTATACAGAGGGCTGTGTAGATATTTCTAAGTTTATACAGATGGCAGTGTAGATATTTAAATGTTCCTACACATGACTGTGTAGGTATTTCCATGTTTATACAGATGTCTTTGTAGATATTTCCATGTTTATAGAGATAGCGGTGCAGATATTTCCACGTTTATACAGATAGCGGTGTATATATTTCCATGTTTATACAGATTATGGTGTAGATATTTCCATGTTTGTACAGATGGCGGTGTAGATATTTCCATGTTTATAGAGATAGCGTTGTAGATATTTCCATATTTATACAGATAACGGTGTAGAAATTTCCATGTTTGTACAGATCACGGTGTAGATATTTCCATGTTTATAGAGATAGCAGTGTAGATATTTCCATGTTTATACAGATAGCGGTGTAGATATTTCCATGTTTATAGAGATAGCAGTGTAGATATTTCCATGTTTATACAGATAGCGGTGTAGATATTTCCATGTTTATACAGACCGCGGTGTAGATATTTCCATGTGTATACAGATAGCGGTGCAGACATTTCCATGTTTGTACAAATGGCGGTGTAGATATTTCCATGTATATACAGATGGCTGTGTAGATATTTCCATGTTTATACTGATGGCTGTGTAGATGTTTCCATGTTTATACAGATGACTTTGTAGGTATTTCCATGTTTATACAGATGGCGGTGTATATATTTCCATGTTTATAAATAGCTGTGTAGGTATTTCCATGTTTATACAGATAGCGTTGTGGATATTTCCATGTTTATACAGATCGCTTTGTAGATATTTCCGTGTTTATACAGATAGCGGTGCAGATATTTCCATGTTTACACAGATCGCGGTGTAGATATTTCCATGTTTATACAGATCGTGGTGTAGATATTTCCATGTTCACAGAGATGTCTGTGTAGATATTTCCATGTTTATTCAGATGGCGGTGTAGATATTTCCATGTTTATAGAGATGGCGGTGTAGTTATTTCTATGTTTATAGAGATAGCGGCGTAAATATCTCCATGTTTATAGAGATGGTGGTGTAAGTATTTTCATGTTTATAGAGATAACGGTGTAGATATTTCCATGTTTATACAGATAACGGTGTTGGTATTTCCATGTTTATACAGATCGCGGTGTAGATATTTCCATGTTTATACAGATCGCTTTGTAGATATTTCCATGTTTATACAGATAGCGGTGTAGATATTTCCATGTTTATACAGATCGCGGTGTAGATATTACCATGTTTATACAGATCGTGGTGTAGATATTTCCATGTTCACACAGATGTCTGTGTAGATATTTCCATGTTTATTCAGATGGCGGTGTAGATATTTCCATGTTTATAGAGATGGCGGTGTAGTTATTTCTATGTTTATAGAGATAGCGGTGTAAATATCTCCATGTTTATAGAGATGGTGGTGTAAGTATTTTCATGTTTATAGAGATAGCGGTGTAGATATTTCCATGTTTATACAGATAACGGTGTTGGTATTTCCATGTTTATACAGATCGCGGTGTAGATATTTCCATGTTTATAGAGATAGCGATGTAGATTTTTCCATGTTTATACAGATAGCGGTGTAGATATTTCCACGTTTATAGAGATAGCGGTGTAGGTATTTCCATGTTTATAGACATAGCGGTGTAGATATTTCCATGTTTATGTAGATGGCGTTGTACATATTTCCATGTTTATACTGATAGCGGTGTTGGTATTTTCACGTTTATAGAGATAGCGATGTAGATATTTCCATGGTTATACAGCTCGTGGTGCAGATATTTATATCTTTATACAGATGGCAGTGTAGATATTTCCTTATTCACACAGATGGCGGTGTAGATGTTTCCATGTTTATACAGATGGCGGAGTAGTTAGTTCCATCTTTATGGAGATGGCAGTGTAGATATTTTCATGTTTATATAGATGGCGGTGTAGATATTTCCATATTTATAGAGATAGCGGTGTACATATTTCCATCTTTCTACAGATGGCAGTGTAGATATTTCCATGTTTATACAGATGGCCGTGTAGATATTTCCATATTTATACAGATGTCTGTGTAGATATTTCCATGTGTATACAGATGGTATTGTAGGTATTTCGATGTTTATTCAGATGACTGTGTAGATACTTCCATGTTTTTACAGATGGCAGTGTAGATATTTCAATGTTTATAGAGATGGCGCTGTAGATATTTCCATGTTTATACAGATAACGGTGGAGATATTTCCATGTTTATACAGAGAGCAGTGGAGATATTTCCATGTTTATAAACATAGCGGTGTACATATTTCCATGTTTATAGAGACAGCGTTGTAGGTTTTTGCATGTTTATACAGATAGCAGTGCAGATATTTCCATGTTTACACAGATGCCTATGCAGGTATTTCCATGTTTATACAGAGGGCTGTGTAGATATTTCTATGTTTATACAGATGGCAGTGTAGATATTTAAATGTTCCTACACATGACTGTGCAGGTATTTCCATGTTTATACAGATGGCGGTGTAGATATTTCCATGTTTATAGAGATAGCGGTGCAGATATTTCCATGTTTATACAGATAGCAGTGTATATATTTTCATGTTTATACAGATGACGGTGTAGATATTTCCATGTTTATACAGATGGCAGTGTAGCTATTTCCATGTTTATAGAGATAGCGTTGTAGATATTTCCATATTTATACAGATAACGGTGTAGAAATTTCCATGTTTATACAGATAGCGGTGTAAATATTTCCATGTTTATACAGATCACGGTGTAGATATTTCCATGTTTATAGAGATAGCGGTGTAGATATTTCCATGTTTATACAGATAGCGGTGTAGATATTTCCATCTTTATACAGACCGCGGTGTAGATATTTCCATGTTTATACAGATAGCGGTGTAGACATTTCCAAGTTTGTACAAATGGCGGTGTAGATATTTCCATGTATATACAGATGGCTGTGTAGATATTTCCACGTTTATACTGATGCCTGTGTAGATGTTTCCATGTTTATACAGATGACTTTGTAGGTATTTCCATGTTTATACAGATGGCTGTGTAGATATTTCCATGTTTATAAATAGCTGTGTAGATATTTCCATGTTTATACAGATATCGGTGTAGATATTTCCATGTTTATACAGATCGCGGTGTAGATATTTCCATGTTTATATAGATAGCGGTGTAGATATTTCCATGTTTACACAGATCGCGGTGTAGATATTTCCATGTTTATACAGATCGTGGTGTAGATATTTCCATGTTCACACAGATGTCTGTGTAGATATTTCCATGTTTATTCAGATGGCGGTGTAGATATTTCCATGTTTATAGAGATGGCGGCGTAGTTATTTCTATGTTTATAGAGATAGCGGTGTAAATATCTCCATGTTTATAGAGATGGTGGTGTAAGTATTTTCATGTTTATAGAGATTGCGGTGTAGATATTTCCATGTTTATAGAGATAACGGTGTTGGTATTTCCATGTTTATACAGATCGCGGTGTAGATATTTCCATGTTTATACAGATCGCGGTGTAGATATTTCCATGTTTATAGAGATAGCGATGTAGATATTTCCATGTTTATACAGATAGTGGTGTAGATATTTCCATGTTTATAGAGATAGCGGTGTAGGTATTTCCATGTTTATAGACATAGCGGTGTAGATATTTCCATGTTTATATAGATGGCCTTGTAGATATTTCCATGTTTATACCGATACCGGTGTTGGTATTTCCACGTTTATACAGATAGCGATGTAGATATTTCCATGGTTATACAGCTCGCGGTGCAGATATTTATATCTTTATACAGATGGCATTGTAGATATTTCCTTATTCACACAGATGGCGGTGTAGATGTTTCCATGTTTATACAGATGGCGGAGTATTTAGTTCCATCTTTATGGAGATGGCAGTGTAGATATTTTCATGTTTATAGAGATGGCGGTGTAGATATTTCCATATTTATAGAGATAGCGGTGTACATATTTCCATCTTTCTACAGATGGCAGTGTAGATATTTCCATGTTTATACAGATGGCCGTGTAGATATTTCCATATTTATACAGATGTCTGTGTAGATATTTCCATGTGTATACAGATGGTATTGTAGGTAGTTCGATGTTTATTCAGATGACTGTGTAGATATTTCCATGTTTTTACAGATGGCAGTGTAGATCTTTCAATGTTTATAGAGATGGCGCTGTAGATATTCCCATGTTTATACAGATAACAGTGGAGATATTTCAATGTTTATACAGAGAGCAGTGGAGATATTTCCATGTTTATACACATAGCGGTGTACATATTTCCATGTTTATAGAGACAGCGTTGTAGGGTTTTCCATGTTTATACAGATAGCAGTGCAGATATTTCCATGTTTACACAGATGCCTATGCAGGTATTTCCATATTTATACAGAGGGCTGTGTAGATATTTCTATGTTTATACAGATGGCAGTGTAGATATTTAAATGTTCCTACACAAGACTGTGCAGGTATTTCCATGTTTATACAGATGGCGGTGTAGATATTTCCATGTTTATAGAGATAGCGGTGCAGATATTTCCATGTTTATACAGATAGCAGTGTATATATTTTCATGTTTATACAGATGATGGTGTAGATATTTCCATGTTTATACAGATGGCGGTGTAGATATTGCATGTTTATAGAGATAGCGTTGTAGATATTTCCATATTTATACAGATAACGGTGTAGAAATTTCCATGTTTATACAGATAGCGGTGTAAATATTTCCATGTTTATACAGATCACGGTGTAGATATTTCCATGTTTATAGAGATAGCGGTGTAGATATTTCCATGTTTATAGAGATAGCGGTGTAGATATTTCCATGTTTATACAGACCGCGGTGTAGATATTTCCATGTTTATACAGATAGCGGTGCAGACATTTCCATGTTTGTACAAATGGCGGTGTAGATATTTCCATGTATATACAGATGGCTGTGTAGATATTTCCATGTTTATACTGATGGCTGTGTAGATGTTTCCATGTTTATACAGATGACTTTGTAGGTATTTCCATGTTTATACAGATGGTGGTGTAGATATTTCCATGTTTATAAATAGCTGTGTAGATATTTCCATGTTTATACAGATAGCGGTGTAGATATTTCCATGTTTATACAGATCGCGGTGTAGATATTTCCATGTTTATACAGATAGCGGTGTAGATATTTCCATGTTTACACAGATCGCGGTGTAGATATTTCCATGTTTATACAGATCGTGGTGTAGATATTTCCATGTTCACACAGATGTCTGTGTAGATATTTCCCTGTTTATTCAGATGGCGGTGTAGATATTTCCATGTTTATAGAAATGGCGGTGGATTTATTTCTATGTTTATAGAGATAGCGGTGTAAATATCTCCATGTTTATAGAGATGGTGGTGTAAGTATTTTCATGTTTATAGAGATAGCGGTGTAGATATTTCCATGTTTATGCAGATAACGGTGTTGGTATTTCCATGTTTATACAGATCGCGGTGTAGATATTTCCATGTTTATACAGATCGCGGTGTAGATATTTCCATGTTTATAGAGATAGCGATGTAGATTTTTCCATGTTTATACAGATAGCGGAGTAGATATTTCCACGTTTATAGAGATAGCGGTGTAGGTATTTCCATGTTTATAGACATAGCGGTGTAGATATTTCCATGTTTATGTAGATGGCGTTGTACATATTTCCATGTTTATACCGATAGCGGTGTTGGTATTTCCACGTTTATAGAGATAGCGATGTAGATATTTCTTGGTTATACAGCTCGCGGTGCAGATATTTATATCTTTATACAGATGGCATTGTAGATATTTCCTTATTCACACAGATGGCGGTGTAGATGTTTCCATGTTTATACAGATGGTGGAGTAGTTAGTTCCATCTTTATGGAGATGGCAGTGTATATATTTTCATGTTTATAGTGATGGCGGTGTAGATATTTCCATATTTATAGAGATAGCGGTGTACATATTTCCATCTTTCTACAGATGGCAGTGTAGATATTTCCATGTTTATACAGATAGTGGTGTAGATATTTCCATGTTTATACAGATGGCTGTGTAGATATTTCCATGTTTATACAGATGATAGTGTACATATTTCCATGTTTATACAGATAGTGGTGTAGATATTTCCATGTTTATACAGGTGACATTGTAGGTATTTCCTTGTTTATACAGTTGGCGATCTAGATATTTCCATGTTTATAGAGATAGCCATGTAGATATTTCCATGTTTATATAGATAGCGGTGTACACATTTCCATGTTTATAAAGATAGCAGTGTAGTTATTTCCATATTTACACAGATAGCGGAGTAAATATTTCCATGTTTATAAAGATAGCGGTGTAGATGTTTCCATGTTTGTACCGATAGCAGTGTAGATATTTCCATGTTTATACAGATCATGATGGAGATATTTCCATTTTTATACAGATAGCGGTGTAGATATTTCCATGTTTATACAGATAGCGGTGTAGATATTTCCATGTTTACAGAGATAGCGGTGTAGATAGTTCCATGTTTACACATATTGCGGTGTAGATATTTCCATCTTTACACAGATTGAGGTGTACATATTTCCATGTTTACACGGATAGCTGTGTAGATATTTCCATGTTTACCCAGAGAGTGTTATAGATATTTATATGTTTATACAGATAGCGGTGTAGATATTTTCATGTTTATAATGATAGCTGTGTAGATATTTCGCTGTTTACAGAGTTAGCGGTGTAGATATTTCCATGTTTATACAGATAGCAGTGTAGATATTTCCATGTTTATACAGATTGCGGTGTAGATATTTCCATATTTATAGAGATAGCGGTGTAGATATTTCCATATTCGCAGAGATCGCAGTGTAGATATTTCCATGTTTATATAGATAGCGGTGAAGGTATTTCCATGTTTATAGAGATAGCGGTGTAGGTATTTCCATGTTTATAGAGATAGCGGTTTAGATAATTCCATGTTTATACAGATGGCTGTGTAGATATTTCCATGTGTGTAAAGATGGCAGTGTAGTTATTGCCATGTGTATACAGATGGAAGTGTACATATTTCCATGTTTGTACTGATGACTGTGTAGATAATTCCATGTTTTTACAGATGGCTGTGTGGATATTTCCATGTTTATACAGATAGCGGTGTGGCTATTTCCATGTTTATACAGATAGCGTTGTAGATATTTCCATGATTATAGAGATGGCTGTGTAGATATTTCCGTGTTTATACAGATGGCCGTGTAGATATTTTCATGTGTATACAGATAGGGGTGTAGTTATTTCCATGTTTATAAAGATGACTCTGTAGGTATCTCCATGTTTATACAGATGGCGCTGTAGATATTTCCATGTTTATAGAGATAGGCATGTAGATATTTCCATGTTTATACAGATAGCGGTTTAGATATTTCCATGTTTATAGAGATAGCGGTGTATATATTTTCATGTTTAAAGATGTATCGATGCAGATATTTCTAGGTGTATACAGATAGCAGTGTAGATATTTCCATGTTCATATAGATGGCGTTGTAGATATTTCCATGTATATACTTATAGCGGCGTAGATATTTCCCGGTTTATACAGATAGATGTGTAGGTATTTCCATGTTTACAGAGATAGCGGTGTAGATATTTCCATATTTGCTCTGATTGCGGTGTAGATATTTCCATCTTTACACAGATAGCGGAGTACATATTTCATGTTTACACAGATAGCTGTGTAGATATTTCCATGTTTACACAGATAGTGTTATATGTATTTCCATGTTTATTCAGATAGCGGTGTAGATATTTACATGTTAATAAAGATAGCGGTGTAGATATTTCCATGTTTATAGAGATACCGGTGGAGATATTACCATGTTTATACAGATGTCTGTGTAGATATTTCCATGTGTATACAGATGGCAGCGTAGATATTTCCATGTTTTTAAAGATGGAAATGGAGATATTTCCATGATTGTACAGATGACAGTGTAGATATTTCTATGTTTTTACAGATGGCGGTGGAGATATTTCCATGTTTATACAGATAGTGGTGTAGTTATTTCCATGTTTATACAGATAGCTTTGTAGATATTTCCATGTTTACAGAGAAAGCGGTGAAGATATTTCCATAATAGTTCTGATTGCGGTGTAGATATTTCCATCTTTACACAGATAGCCGTGTACATATCTCCATGTTTACACAGATAGCTGTGTAGATATTTTCATGTTTACACAGATAGTGCTATAGATATTTCCATGTTTATACAGATAGAGGTGTGGATATTTCCATGTTTGTAAAGATAGCGGTGTAGATATTTCCATGTTTATAAAGATAGCGGTGTAGATGTTTCCATGTTTGTACCGATAGCCGTGTAGATATTTCCATGTTTATACAGATCATGATGTAGATATTTCCATGTTTATACAGATAGTGGTGTAGATATTTCCATGTTTATACAGATAGCGGTGTAGATATTTCCATGTTGACATAGATGGTGGCGTAGATAGTTCCATGTTTACACATATTGCGTTGTAGAGATTTCCATCTTTACACAGATAGCTGTGTACATATCTCCATGTTTACACAGATAGCTGTGTAGATATTTCCATGTTTACACAGATAGTGCTATTGATATTTCCATGTTTATACAGATAGAGGTGTGGATATTTCCATGTTTGTAAAGATAGCGATGTAGATATTTACATGTTTATACAGATAGCCGTGTGGATACTGCCATGTTTATAAAGATAGCGATGTAGATATTTCCATGTTTATACAGATAGCGGGGGAGATGTTTCCATACTTATACAGATAGCGGTGGAGATAATTCCATGTTTATACAGATGTCTGTGTAGATACTTCCATGTTTATACAGACGGCAGTGTAGATATTTCCATGTGTATAGCGATGGAGGTGTAGATATTTACATGGTTATACATGTGACTGTGTTGGTATTTCCATGTTTTTACACATGCCGGTGTAGATATTTCCATGTTTATACAGATAGCGGTGTGGCTATTTCCATGTTTATACAGATAGCAGTGTAGATATTTCCATGTTTATAGAGATGGCTTTGTAGATATTTCCATGTTTTTACAGATGGCAGTGTAGATATTTCCACGTTTATACAGATAGTAGTGTAGATATTTCCATGTTTATACAGATGACTCTGTAGGTATTTCCATGTTTATACAGTTGGCCGTGTACATATTTCCATGTTTATAGAGATAGCCATGTAGATATTTCCATGTTTATACAGATAGCGGTGTACACATTTCCATGTTTATAGAGATAGCAGTGTAGATATTTCCATATTTATACAGATAGCGGTGTAGGTATTTCCATGTTTATACAGATAGCTGTGTAGATATTTCCAGGTTTGTACCGATAGCGGTGTAGGTATTTCGATGTTTATACAGATAATGATGTAGATATTTCCATGTTTATACAGATAGCGATGTAGATATTTCCATGTTTACACAGATATCGGTGTAGATATTTCCATGTTTGTACCGATAGCGGTGTAGGTATTTCCATGTTTATGCAGATCATGATGTAGATATTTCCATGTTTATACAGATAGCGGTGTAGATATTTCCATGTTTATACAGATAGCATTGTAGATATTTCCATGTTTATAGAGATAGCGGGGGAGGTGTTTCCAAGTTTATAGAGATAGCGGGGGAGACGTTTCCATGTTTATACAGGTAGTGGTGTAGATGATTCCATGTTTATACAGATGGCTGTGTAGATATTTGTATGTGTATAAAGACGGCAGTGTAGCTATTTCCATGTTTATAGCGATGGAGGTGTAGATATTTCCATGTTTATACAGATAGCGGTGTGGCTATTTCCATGTTTATACAGATAGCGGTGTAGATTTTTCCATGTTTATAGAGATGGCTGTGTAGATATTTCCATGTATACACAGATGGCATTGTAGATATTTCCATGTTTATACAGATAGTGGTGTAGATATTTCCATGTTTATACAGATGACTGTGTAGGAATTTCCATGATTATACAGTTGGCGGTGTAGATATTTCCATGTTCATAGAGATAGCCATGTAGATATTTCCATGTTTATACAGATAGCGGTGTACACATTTCCATGTTTATAGAGAGAGCAGTGTAGTTATTTCCATATTTATACATATAGCGGTGTAGATATTTCCATGTTTGTACAGATAGCGGTGTAGATATTTCCATGTTTATACAGATAGCGGTGTAGATATTTCCATGTTTATACAGATAGCGGTGTAGATGTTTCCATGTTTATAAAGATAGCATTGTGGATACTTCCATGTTTACAGAGATAGCAGTGTAGATATTTCCATGTTTACACAGATAGCGGCATAGATATTTCCATCTTTACACAGATAGTGGAGTACATATTTCCATGTTTACACGGATAGCTGTGTAGATATTTCCATGTTTACACAGATAGTGTTATAGATATTTCCATGTTTATACAGACAGCGGTGTAGATATTTTCATATTTATACAGATAATGGTGTAGATATTTCCATGTTTATACAGATAGCGGTGTAGCTTTTTCCATGTTTATATAGATAGCAGTTTAGATATTTCCATGTTTATACAGGTCGTGCTGTAGATATTTCCATGTTTTTACAGATAGCGGTGTAGATATTTCAATGTTTTTACAGATAGCGGAGTAGATATTTCCATGTTTACAGAGATAGCTGTGTAGATATTTCCATGTTTACAGAGATAGCGGTGTAGATATTTCCATATTTGCTCTGATTGTGGTGTAGATATTTCCATCTTTACAAAGATAGCGGTGTACATATTTCATGTTTACCCAGATAGCTCTGTAGATATTTCCATGTTTACACAGATAGTGTTATGGAGATTTCCATTTTTCTACAGATAGCGGTGTAGACGTTTCCATGTTTATAAAGATAGCAGTGTAGATATGTCTACGTTTATAGAGATAGCGGTGGAGATATTTTCATGTTTATGCAGATAGCGGTGGAGATATTTCCATGTTTATACAGATGGCGGTGTAGATATTTGCAAGTTCATAGAGATAGTAGTGAAGATATTTCCATGTTTATACAGATAGCGGTGTAGATATTTCCAAGTTTATACAGACAGTGGTGTAGATATTTCCATGTTTATACAGATGACTGTGTAGGTATTTGTATGTTTACACAGACGTCTGTGTAGATATTTCCAGGTTTATAGAGATTGCCAAGTAGATATTTCCATGTTTACACAGATAGGGGTGTAGACATTTCAATGTTTATGGAGATAGCGGTGTGGATATTTCCATATTTATACAGATAGCGGTGTAGATATATCCATGTTTATACAGATAGCAGTGTAGATATTTCCATGTTTATACAGATAGCGATGTAGATATTTCCATATTTATACAGATCGTGGTGTAGATATTTCCATCTTCATACAGATAGCACTGTAGATATTTCCATGTTTATACAGATAGCGTTGTAGTCATTTCCAAGTTTACAGAGATAGCGGTGTAGATATTTCTATATTTGCACAGATTGCGGTGTACATATTTCCATCTTTACACAGATAGCGGTGTACATATTTCCATGTTTACACAGATAGCCGTGTAGATATTTCCATGTTTACACAGATAGTGTTATAGATATTTCCATGTTTATACTGATAACGGTGTGGATATTTCCATGTTTATAAAGATAGCGGTGTAGACATTTCCATGTTTATAGAGATAGCGGTGGAGATATTTCCACGTTCACAGAGATAGCGGTGTAGTTATTTCCATATTTGCACAGATTGCGGTGTTGATATTTCCATGTTTATACAGATAGCGGTGTAGATATTTCAATGTTTATACAGATAGCGGTGGAGGTATTTCCATGTTTATATAGATAGCGGTGTACATAATTCCATGTTTATACATGTGGCTGTGTGGATATTTCCATGTGTATACAGATGGCAGTGTAGATATTTCCGTGTGTATACACATGGAGGTGTAGATATTTCCATGTTTATACAGATGACTGTGTGGATATTTCCATGTTTTTACAGATGGTGGTATAGATATTTCCATGTTTATACTGATGGCGGTGTTGGTATTTCCATGTTTACACAGATAGCGGAGTAGATATTTCCATATTTATAGAGATGGCTGTGTAGATATTTCATTGTTTATACAGATGGCCGTGTAGATATTTCCATGTTTATACAGATAGTTTTGTAGATATTTCAATGTTTATACAGATGACTGCGTAGGTATTTCCATGTTTACACAGATGGCGGTGTAGATATTTCCATGTTTATAGAGATAGCCGAGTAGCTATTTCCAAGTTTAGGCAGATATTGTTGTAGACATTTCCATGTTTATAGAGATAGCAGTGTAGAGATTTCAATATTTCTACAGATAGCGGTGTAGATATTTCCATCTTTTTACAGATGGCGGTGTAGATGTTTCCATCTTTATAGAGATAGCGTTGTGGATATTTCCATGTTTATACAGATCGTGGTGTAGATGTTTCCATGTTTTTACAGATAGCGGTGTAGATGTTTCCATGTTTATACAGATAGCGGTGAACATATTTCCATGTTAACAGAGATAGTGGTGTGGATATTTAAATGTTTATACAGATAGCGATGTAGATAGTTTCATGTTTAAACAGATAGCGGTGTAGATATTTCCAAGTTTATACAGATATCATTGGAGATATTTCCCTGTTTAAACAGATTGCCATGGAGTTATTTCCATGTTTTTACAGATGGCGGAGTAGATATTTCCAAGTTTATACAGATAGCGGTGTAGGTATTTCCATGTTTATACAGACAGCGGTGTAGATATTTCCATGTTTCTACAGATAGCGGTGTAGGTATTTCCATGTTTATGAAGATAGCGGTGTGGCTATTTCCATGTTTATACAAATACCGGTGTAGATATTTCCAAGTTTATAGAGATGGCTGTGTAGATATTTCCATGTTTACAGAGATAGCGGTGTAGATATTTCCATGTTTATAGAGATAGCGGTGTAGATATTTCCATTTTTACACAGATAGCTGTGTAGATATTTCCATGTTTACAGAGATAGTGTTATAGATATTTCCATGTTTATACAGATAACGGTGTAGATTTTCCATGTTTATACAGATAGCGGTGTAGATATTTCCATGTTTATACAGATAGCGGTGTAGATATTTCCATTTTTACACAGAGAGCTGTGTAGATATTTCCATGTTTACAGAGATAGTGTTAGAGATATTTACATGTTTATACAGATAACGGTGTAAATTTTCCATGTTTATAAAGATAGCGGTGTAGATATTTCCATGTTTATACAGATAGCGGTGTAGGTATTTCCATGTTTATACAGATAGCGGTGTAGATATTTCCATGTTCACAGAGATGGTGGTGTAGATATTTCCATATTTGCTCAGATTTCGGTGTAGATATTTCCATGTTTATACAGATAGCGGTGTAGGTATTTCCATGTTTATAGAGATATCAGTGTAGATAATTCCATGTTTATACAGATGGCTGTGCAGGTATTTCCATGTGTATACAGATGGAAGTGTAGATATTTCCATGTGTATACACATGGAGGTGTAGATATTTCCATGTTTACACAGATGACTGTGTAGAAAATTCCATGTTTTTACAGATGGTGGTGTAGATATTTCAATGTTTATACAGATAGCGGTGTGGCTATTTCCATGTTTATACAGATAGCGGTGTAGATATTTCCATGTTTACAGAGATGGCTGTGTAGATATTTCCTAGTTTATACAGATGGCCGTGTAGATATTTCCATATTTATACAGATAGTGGTGTAGATATTTCCATGTTTATACAGATGGCGGTGTAGATATTTCCATGTTTATAGAGATAGCCATGTCGCTATTTCCATGTTTGTACTGATAGCGTTGAAGACATTTCCATGTTTATAGAGATAGCAGTGTAGATATTTCCATATTTATACAGATAGCGGTGTACATATTTCCATGTTTAAACAGATAGCTGTGTAGATATTTCCATGTTTATACAGATATCGTTGGAGATATTTCCCTGTTTATACAGATAGCATTATAGATATTTTGAGGTTTATACAGATAGCGGTGTAGATATTTCCACATTTGTACAGATAGCAGTGTTGCTCTTTCCATGTTTATACAGATAGCGGTGTAGATATTTCCATGTTTATGCAGATGGCGGTGTAGATATTTCCTAGTTTATAGAGATGGCGGTGTAGATACTTCCATGTTTATAGAGATAGCCATGGAGATATTTCCATGTGTATAGAGATAGCATTGTAGATATTTCCATGTTTATAGAGATGGCTCTGTAGATATTTCCATGTTTATACAGATGGCGGTGTAGATATTTCCATGTTTACCGATGGTGGTGTAGATACTTCCATGTTTACAGAGATAGCTGTGTAGATATTTCAATCTTTGCACAGATTGCGGTGTAGATATTTCCTTGTTTACAGAGATAGCGGTGTAGTTATTTCCAAGTATACACAGATAGCTGTGTAGATATTTCCATGTTTAAACAGATAGTGTTGAAGATATTTCCATGTTTACACAGATGGCGTTGTAGATATTTCCATGTTTATACAGATAGCGGTGTAGATATTTCCAAGCTTACACAGATAGCTGTGCAGATATTTCCATGTTTACACAGATAGCTTTTTAGATATTTCCATGTTTATACAGATTGCGGTGTGGGTATTTCCATGTTTATACAGATAGCGGTGTACATAGTTCCATGTTTACACAGATAGCGGTGGAGATATTTCCATGTTTATACAGATAGCGATTTAGATATTTCCATGTTAATACAGATAGCAGTGTAGATATTTCCATGTTTATACAGAAAGCCGTGTAGATACTTCCATGTTTATAGAAATAGCGTTGTTGATGTTTCCATTTTTATATCGATAGTGGTGTAGATATTTCCATGTTTATAGAGATAGCGGTGGAGATATTTCCATGTTTATACAGATGGCTGTGTAGATATTTAAATGTGTATACAGATGGTGGTGTAGATATTTACATGTTCATAGAGATGGTGGTGTAGATACTTCTATGTTTATACAAACGAGTGTGTAGATATTTGCAAGTTTATACAGATAGCGCTGTAGATATTTCCACGTTTAAACAGATAACGATGGAGATATTTCCATGTTTATGAAGATAGTGATGTAGAAATTTCCATGTTTATACAGAGAGCAGTGTGGATATTTTCATGTTTATACAGATGGCGGGGTAGATATATCCATGTTTATAGCGATTGCGGTGTATATATTTCCATGTATATAGAGATAGCGGTTTAGATACTTCAATGTTTATAGAGATGGTGGTGTAGATATTTCCATGTTTATACAGATAGCTGTGTAGATATTTCCATGTCTATACAGATAGGGTTGAAGATATTTCCATGTTTATACAGATAGCTGTGTAGATATTTCCATGTTTATACAGATAGCGCTGTAGATATTTCCACGTTTAAACAGATAACGATGGAGATATTTCCATGTTTGTGAAGATAGTGATGTAGATATTTCCATGTTTATACAGAGAGCGGTGTAGATATTTTCATGTTTATACAGAGGGCTGTGTAGATATTTACATATGTATAAAGATGGCGGTGTATATATTTCCGTGTTTATAGAGAAGGTGGTGTAGATATTTCCATGTTTATAGAGACGACTGTGTAGATACTTGCAAGTTTATACAGATGGTGGTGTAGATGTTTCCATCTTCATAGAGATAGTGGTGTAGATATTTCCATGTTTATACAGACGACTGTGTAGATACTTGCAAGTTTATACAGATGGTGGTGTAGATGTTTCCATCTTTATAGAGATAGTGGTGTAGATATTTCCATGTTTACACAGATAGCGGTGTCGATATTTCCATGTTTATACAGATAGCGGTGTTGATATTACCATGTTTATACAGATAGCGGTGGAGATATTTCCATGTTTATAGAGATGGTGGTGAAAACATTTCCATGTTTATAGAGATTGCAGTGTAGATATTTCAACGTTTATACAGAGAGAGGTGTAGATATTTCCATGTTTACTGAGATAGCGGTTGGAGATATTTCCACATTTATTCACATATTGATGTAGATATTTCCACGTTTATACAGATAGTGTTGTAGATATTTTGACGTTTATACAGAAAGCGGTGTAGATATTTCCACGTTTATACAGATATCGGTGTAGATATTTCCATCTTTATACAGATAGCGGTGTAGATATTTAAATGTTTATGCAGACGGCGGTGTAGATATTTCCTAGTTTATAGAGATGGCGGTGTAGATATTTCCATGTTTGTAGAGATAGCCGTGCAGATATTTCCATGTTAATAGAGATAGCTGTGTAGGTATTTCCATGTTTATAGAGATGGCTGTGTAGATATTTCCATGTTTACAGATGGTGGTGTAGATATTAAGATATTTACAGAGATAGCGGTGTAGATGTTTCAATCTTTGCACACATTGCGGTGTAGATATTTCCATCTTTACACAGATAGCAGTGTAGATATTTCCTAGTTTACACAGATAGCTGTGTTGATAATTCCATGTTTACACAGATAGTGTTGAAGATATTTCCATGTTTACATAGATAGCGGTGTACGTATTTCCATGTTTATAAAGATAGCGGTTTAGATATTTCCATGTTTATACAGATAGCTGTGGAGATATTTCCATGTTTATACAGATAGCGATGTAGTTATTTCCATGTTTATACAGATAGAGGTGTTGATATATCCATCGTTGAACAGACTGCAGTGTAGATATTTCCATCTGTACACAGATAGAAGTGTGGAGATTCCGATGTTTACACATGTAGCTGTTTAGATATTTCCATGTTTATGCAGATAGCGTTGTAGATATTTCCATGTTTATACAGATAGTGGTGTAGATATTTCCATGTTTATACAGATAGCGATGGAGATATTTCCATGTTTATAGAGATGGTGGTGTAAATATTTCCATGTTTATAGAAATGGTGGTGTAGATATTTCCATGTTTATACAGACGTCTGTGTAGATATTTGCATGTTTATACAGATGGAGGTGTACATATTTCCATCTTTGCAGAGATAGCGGTGTAGATATTTCCATGTTCATACAGATAGCGGTGTAGATAGTTCCATGTTAATAGAGATAGCGGTGTAGATATTTCCATATTTATACAGATAGCGGTGTAGATATGTCCATGTTTATACAGATGACGGTGTAGATATTTCCATGTTTATTCAGATGGCATAGATATTTCCATGTTTATACAGATAGCGCTGTAGATATCTCCATGTTTGTGTAGATTGCAGTGTAGATAATTCCATGTTTACAGAGATAGCGGTGTAGATATTTCCATCTTTGCACTGATTGTGGTGTAGATATTTCCATGTTTACAGAGACAGCGGAGTAGATATTTCCGTGTTTACACAGATAGCCTTGTAGATAATTCCATGTTTATACAGGTAGCGTTGTAGATATTTCCATGTTTATAGAGATAGCGCTGGAGATATTTCCATGTTTATACAGATAGCGATGTAGATATTTCCATGCTTACGCAGATAGCGGTGTAGTTATTTCCATGTTTATACTGATAGCGGTGTATATATTTCCATGTTTATGCAGATAGTGGTGTAGATATTTCCATGTTTTTACAGATAGCGGTGTAGATATTTCCATGTTTACAGAGATAGCAGTGTAGATATTTCCATCCTTGCACAGATTGCAGTGTAGATATTTCCATGTTTACACAGATAGCGGTGTAGATATTTCCATGTTTACACAGATATCTGTGTATATATTTCCATGTTTACACAGATAGCCTTGTAGATATTTCCATGTTTATACAGATAGGGGTGTAGATATTTCCATGTTTATAAAGATAGCGGTATAGATATTTCCATGTTTATACAGATAGCGTTGCAGGTATTCCCATGTTTATAGAGATAGCGGTGTAGATATTTCCATGTTCATAGAGATAGCGGTGTAGATATTTCCACGTTTATACAGATAGCGGTGTAGATATTTCCATGTTTATACACATAGGGGTGTAGATATTTCCAAGTTTATACAGTTAATGGAGAAGATATTTCCATGTTTATACAGATGGCAGTGTAGATATTTCCAAGTTTATACAGATAGCGGTGCAGATATTTCCATGTTTATACAGATTGTGGTATACATATTTCCATGTTTATAGAGATAGCTGTGTAGATATTTCCATGTTTATACGGATGGCTGTGTAGATATTTCCATGTGTATACAGATGGTAGTGTAGATATTTCCATGTTTATACAGATGGCGGTGTAGATATTTCCAGGTTTATACAGATAGCGGTGTTGCTATTTCCATGTTTATACAGATAGCAGTGAAGATATTTCCATGTTTATAGAGATGGTTGTGTGGATAGTTCCATATTTATACAGATGTCATTGTAGAGATTTCCATGTTTATGAAAATAGTTGTGTAGATATTTCCATGTTTATACAGATGACTGTGCAGGTATTTCCTTGTTTATACAGATTGCGGTATAGATATTTCTGTGTTTATTGAGATATCCATGTAGATATTTCCATATTTATACTGATAGCGGTGTAGACATTTCCATGTTTATAGAGATAGCGGTGTAAATATTTCCATATTGATACAGATAGCGGTGTAGATATTTCCATGTTTATACAGATAGCAGTCTAGATATTTCCATGTTTACACAAATAGCGTTGTAGTTATTTCCATGTTTATACAGATAGCAGTGTAGATATTTACATATTTATACAGATAGCGGTGTAGATATTTCCATGTTTATGCAGGTAGAGGTGTAGATATTTCCATGTTTATGCAGATCGTAGTGCAGATATTTCCATCTTTCTACAGATGGCAGTGTAGATATTTCTATGTTTATACAGATTGCGGTGCAGAGATTTTCATGTTTATACAGATGGCGGTGTAGATATTTCCATGTTTATGCAGATGGCGGTGTAGATATTTCCATGTTTATAGAGATGGCCGTGTAGATATTTCTATGTTTACAGAGTTATCGGTGTAGATAATTCCAAATTTACAGAGATGGCGGTGTAGGTATTTCCATGTTTATAGAGATAGTGGTGCAGATATTTCCATGTTTATATAGATCGCGGCGTAGATATTTCCATCTTTATACAGATGGGAGTGTAGTTTTTTCCATGTTTATACAGATAGCGGTGTAGATATTTCCATGTTTACACAGATGGCAGTGTAGATAGTTCCATGTTTATGGAGGTGGCATGTAGATATTTTCATGCTTATAGAGATGGCGGTGTATATATTTCCCTGTTTATAGAGATAGCGGTGTAGATATTTCCATGATTACAGAGATTTCGGTGTAGGTATTTCCATGAGTATAGAGATAGCGTTGCAGATGTTTCCATGTTTATAATGATGGCTGTGTAGATACTTCTATGTGTATACAGATGGCAATTTAGATATTTCCATGTTTACAGAGATGGTGGTGTAGATATTTCCATGTATGTACAGATGACTCTGTAGATATTTCCATGTTTATACATATAGCGGTGTAGATATTTCCAAGTTTATGGAGATAGCGGTGCAGATATTTCCATGTTTATAGAGATAGCGGAGCAGATATTTCCATGTTTATAGAGATTGCGGTGTAGATATTTCCATCTTTACACAGATACCTGTGTACATATTTCCATGTTTACGCAGATAGCTGTGTAGATATTTCCATGTTTACACAGATAGTGTTATAGATATTTCCATGTTTATATAGATATCGGTGTAGATATTTCCATATTTCTACAGATAGTGATGGAGATATTTCCATGTTTATACAGGTAGAGGTGCAGATATTTCCATGTTTATGCAGATCGCGGTGCAGATATTTCCATCTTTCTACAGACGGCAGTGTAGATATTTCTATGTTTATACAGAAGGTGGTGTAGATATTTCCATGTATATACAGATGACTGTGTAGATATTTTCATGTTTATACAGATGGCTGTGTAGATATCTCCATGTTTATACAGATGGCGGTGTAGACATTTCCATGTTTTTGGAGGTAGCGGTGTAGATATTTCCATGTTTGTACATATAACGGTGCAGATATTTCCAAGTTTATAGAGATAGCGGTGTAGATATTTCCATCTTGGAACAGATTGCGGTGAAGATATTTCCATCTTTACACAGATAGCGGCGTATATGTTTCCATGTTTACACTGATAGCGTTGTAGATATTTCCATGTTTATACAGATAGTGGTGTAGATGTTTCCATGTTTATACAGACAGCAGTGGAGATATTTCCATGTTTATACAGAGAGCGGTGTAGATATTTCTTGTTTATACAGATAGCGGTGTAGATATTTCCATGTTTATACAGATAGCAGTGTACATATTTCCATGTTAACAGAGACAGCGGTATAGGTATTTCCATATTTGCACGGATTGAGGAGTAGATATTTCCATCTTTACAGAGATAGTTGTGTTCATATTTCCATGTTTACACAGATAGCTGTGTAGATATTTCCATGTTTACACAGTTTTGTAGATATTTCCATGTTTATACAGATAGCGGTGTAGATATTTCTATGTTTATAAAGATAGCGGTGTCCATATTTCCATGTTTATAGAGATAGCGGTGGAGGTATTTACATGTTTATTCAGATAGCTATGATGAGATTTCCATGTTTATACAGATAGCAGTGTAGATATTTCCATGTTTATACCGATAGTGGTGTAGATGTTTCTATGTTTATAGTGATAGCGGTGTAGATATTCCCATGTTTATACAGAGAGCGGTGGCAATATTTCCATGTTTATACAGAGTTCTCTGTAGATATTTCCATGTTTATATAGATGACGGTGTAGATATTCCCAGGTTTATACAGATGACTGTGTAGATATTTCCATGTTAATACAGATGGCGGTGTAGATATTTCCATGTTTATAGAGATAGCGGTGTAGATATTTCCATGTTTATTGAGATAGCGGTGTAAATATTTCCATATTTATACAGATAGTGGTGTAGATATTTCCATGTTTTTACAGATAGCGGTGTAGATATTTTCATCTTTATTCAGAGAGTGCTGTACATATTTCCATGTTTATACAGATCACTGTGTAGATATTTCTATGTTTATCCAGATAACGTTGTAGATATTTCCATCTTTATACAAACGGTGGTGTAGATATTTCCATGTTCCTACACATGACTGTGTAGTTATTTCCATGTTTATACTGATGGCGGTGTAGATATTTCCATATTTATAGAGATAGCAGTGTTGATATTTCCAGGTTTATACAGATAGCGGTGTAAATATTTCCATGTTTATACAGATCGTGGTGTAGATATTTCCATGTTTATACAGATACCGGTGTAGATATTTTCATGTTTATACAGACTGCAGTGTAGGCATTTCTATGTTTATACAGATAGCGGTGTAGATATTTCCATGTTTGTACAGATGGCGGTGTTGATATTTCCATCTGTACACAGATTGCCGTGTAGATATTTCCATCTTTATACAGATGGCGTTGTAGATATTTCCATGGATATGCAGATGGCGGTGTGGATATTTCCATGTTTATAGAGATAGCGGTGTAGGTATTTCCATGTTTATAGACATAGCGGTGTAGATATTTCCATGTTTATATAGATGGCGTTGTAGATATTTCCATGTTTATACCGATAGCGGTGGTGGTATTTCCATGTTTATATAGATAGCGATGTAGATATTTCCATGTTTATACAGCTCGCAGTGCAGATATTTATATCTTTATACCGATGGCATTGTAGATATTTCCTTATTCACACAGATGGCGGTGTAGATGTTTCCATGTTTATAGAGATAGCAGTGTAGATATTTACATGTTTATTCAGATGGCTGTGTAGATATTTCCATGTGTAAACAGATGTCATTGTAGATATTTCCATGTTTACAGATGACTGTCTAGGTATTTCCATGTTTTTACAGATGGCAGTGCAGGTATTTCCATGTTTATAGAGATAGCGGTGTAGATATTTCCATATTTCTACAGATCGCGGTGTTGATATTTGCATCTAAACACAGATGGCCGTGTAGATATTTCCATGTTTATACAGATGGCGGCGTAGATATTTCCATGGACATGCAGATGACGGTGTAGTTATTTCCATGTTTATACAGATAGCGGTGTAGATATTTCCATGTTTACACAGATGGTGGTGTAGATATTTCCGTGTTTATACACATGGCGGAGTAGATACTTCCATCTTTATGGAGATGGCAGTGTAGATATTTTCATGTTTATAGAGATGGCGGTGTAGATATTTCCATATTTATAGAGATAGCGGTGTAGATATTTCCATCTTTCTACAGATGTCAGTGTAGATATTTCCATGTTTATACAGATGGCGGTGTAGATATTTCCATATTTATACAGATGTCTGTGTAGATATTTCCATGTGTATACAGATGGTATTGTAGCTATTTCCATGTTTATAGAGATGGTGGTGTAGATATTTCCATGTTTATTCAGATGACTGTGTAGATATTTCCATGTTTTATAGATGGCAGTGTAGATATTTCAATGTTTATAGAGATGGCACTGTAGATATTTCCATGTTTATACAGATAACGGTGGAGATAGTTCCATGTTTATACACATAGCGGTGTACATATTTCCATGTTTATAGAGACAGCGGTGTAGGTATTTCCATGTTTATACAGATAGCGGTGCAGATATTTCCATGTTTATACAGATGCCTATGCAGGTATTTCCATTTTTATACAGAGGGCTGTGTAGATATTTCTATGTTTATACAGATGGCAGTGTAGATATTTCCAGGTTCCTACACATGACTGTGTAGGCATTTCCATCTTTATACAGATGGCTTTGTAGATGTTTCCATGTTTATAGAGATAGCGGTGCAGATATTTCCATGTGTATACGGATAGCGGTGTATATATTTCCACGTTTATACAGATTGTGGTGTAGATATTTCCATGTTTATACAGATACCGGTGTAGATATTTCCATGTTTATACCGACCGCAGTGTAGATATTTCCATGTTTATAGAGATAGCAGTGTATACATTTCCATGTTTGTTCAGATGGCGGTGTTGATGTTTCCATCTATACACACATTGCCGTGTAGGTATTTCCATGTGTATACATATGGCATTGTAGATATTTCCATGTTTATACCGATGGTGGTGTAGATATTTCCAGGTTTACACAGATGACTGTAAAGGTATTTCCATGTTTATACAGATGGCGGTGTAGATATTGCCATGTTTGTAGAGATAGCGGTGTAGATATTTCCATATTTATACAGATAACGGTGAAGAAATTTCCATGTTAATACAGATATCGGTGTTGGTTTTTCCATGTTTATAGAGATAGCTGTGTGGATATTTCCATGTTTACAGATAGGGGTGTAGATATTTCCATGTTTATAGAGATGGCGGTGTAGATATTTCCATGTTTACACAGATCACGGTGTAGATATTTCCTTGTTTATACAGATCATGGTGTAGATATTTCCATGTTTATACAGATCGCGGTGTTGATATTACCATGTTTATAGGGATAGCGGTGCAAATATTTCCACATTTATACAGATAGCGGTGTAGTTATTAGCATGTTTATGCAGATAGCAGTGTAGATATTTCCATTTTTAAACAGATGACTGTGTATATATTTCAATGTTTAAACAGATGGCAGTGTAGATATTTCCTTGTTTATACAAATAGCAGTGTAGTTATTTCCATGTTTATACACATAGCGGTGTAGATATTTCCATGTATATACAGATGGCTGTGTAGATATTTCCATGTTTATACAGATGGCTGTGTAGATATTTCCATGTTTATACTGATGACTTTGTAGGTATTTCCATGTTTATACAGATGGCATTGAAGATATTTCCATGTTTATAGAGATAGCTGTGTAGATATTTCCATGTTTATACAGATAGCGGTGTAGATATTTCCATGTTTATACAGATCGCGGTGTAGATATTTCCATGTTTATACAGATCGTGGTGTAGATATTTCCATGTTTATACAGACATCAGTGGAGATATTTCCATGTTTATACACGTAGCGGTGTACATATTTCCATGTTTATAGAGACAGAGGTGTAGGTATTTCCATGTTTATACAGATAGCGGTGCAGATATTTCCATGTTTATACAGATGCCTATGCAGATATTTCCTTATTCATACAGAGGGCTGTGTAGACATTTCCATGTTTATACAGATGGCAGTGTATGTATTTCCATGTTCCTAGACATCACTGTGTAGGTATTTCCATGTTTATACAGATGGCTTTGTAGATATTTCCATGTTAACAGAGATATCGGTGCAGATATTTCCATGTTTATACAGATAGCGGTGTGTATATTTCCATGTTTATACAGATCGTGGTGTAGATATTTCCATGTTTATACAGATACCGGTGTAGATATTTCCATGTTTATACAGACCACAGTGTAGATATTTCCATGTTTATAGAGATAGCGTTGTAGATATTTCCATGTTTGTACAGATGGGGGTGTTGATTTTTCCATCTATACACAGATTGCCGTGTAGGTATTTCCATGTTTATACAGATGGCATTGTAGATATTTCCATGTTTATACAGATGGTGGTGTAGATATTTCCATGTTTATACAGATGACTGTCTAGTTATTTCCATGTTTTTACACATGGCATTGTAGATATTTCCATGTTTATAGAGATAGCAGTGTAGATATTTCCATGTTTATACAGATTACGGTGTAGATATTTCCATGTTTATACAGATACCGGTGTAGATATTTCCATGTTTATACAGATAGCCGTGTAAATATTTCCATGTTTATACAGATCACGGTGTAGATATTTCCATGTTTATAGAGATAGCGGTGTTGATATTTCCATGTTTATACAGATAGTGGTGTAGATATTTTCATGTTTATACAGACCACGGTGTAAATATTTCCATGTTTATTCAGATAGCGTTGCAGATATTTCCATGTTTGTACTGATGGCGGTGTTGATATTTCCATCTATACACTGATGACCTTGTAGATATTTCCATGTTTATACAGATGGCGGCGCAGATATTTCTATGGATATGCAGATGGCGGTGTAAATATTTCCATATTTATACAGAAAGCGGTGTAGTTATTTCCATGTTTATATAGATAGCGGTGTAGATATTTCCATGTATATACACATGGCTGTGTAGATATTTCCATGTGTATACAGATGGTGGTGTAGATATTTCCAAGTTTATACAGATAACCTTGTATGTATTTCCATGTTTATACAGAGGGCGGTGTAGATATTTCGATGTTTATAGAGATAGCAGTGGAGATATTTCCATGTTTATACAGATAGCGGTGTAGATATTTCCATGTTTATACTGATCGCGGTGTAGATATTCCCATGTTTTTAGAGATGGCGGTGTAGATATTTCCATGTTCATAGAGATAGCGGTGTTGACTTTTCTATGTTAATAGAGATAGCGGTGTGGATATTTCCATGTTTATACAGATAGGGTAGTAGATATTTCCATGTTTATAGAGATGGCGGTGTAGATATTTCCATGTTTGTACAGATCACGGTGTAAATGTTTCCATGTTTATACAGATCATGGTGTAGGTATTTCCATGTTTATACAGATCGCAGTGTTGATATTACCATGTTTATAGGGATAGCGGTGCAAATATTTCCACATTTATACAGATAGCGGTGTAGTTATTAGCATGTTTATACAGATAGCAGTGTAGATATTTACATGTATAAACACATGTCTGTGTATATATTTCCATGTTTAAACAGATGGCGGTGTAGATATTTCCTTGTTTATACAAATAGCGGTGTAGTTATTTCCATGTTTATACAGATAGCGGTGTAGATATTTCCATGTATATACCGATGGCTGTGTAGATATTTCCATGTTTATACAAATGGCTGTGTAGATATTTCCATGTTTACACAGATGACTTTGTAGGTATTTCCGTGTTTATACAGACGGCGGTGTGGATATTTCCATGTTTATAGAGATAGCTGTGTACATATTTCCATGTTTTTACAGATAGCGGTGCAGATATTTCCATGTTTATACAGAACGCGGTGTAGATATTTACATGTTTATAGAGATAGCGGTGTAGATATTTCCATATTTATAGAGATAACTGTGAAGATATTTCCATGTTTATACAGATAGCGGTGTAAATATTTCAATGTTTATACAGATCATGGCGCAGATATTTCCATGTTTATATAGATGGCGGTGTAGATATTTCCATGTTTATACAGATAGCGGTGTAGATATTTCCATGTTTATACAGACCGCGGTGTAGATATTTCCACGTTTATACAGATAGCGGTGTAGATATTTCCATGTTTGTACAGATGGCGGTGTTGATATTTCCATCTATACACAGATGACGGTGTAGATATTTCCATGTTTATACAGATGGCGGCACAGATATTTCTATGGATATGTAGACGGTGGTGTACATATTTCCAAGTTTATACAGATAGCGGTATAGTTATTTCCATGTTTATGTAGATAGCGGTGTAGATATTTCCATGTATATACGCATGGCTGTGTAGATATTTCCATGTTTATACAGATGGTGGTGTAGATATTTCCATGTTTATACAGATAACTTTGTAAGTATTTCCATGTTTATACAGATGGCAGTGTAGATATTTCCATGTTTATAGAGATAGCAGTGGAGATATTTCCATGTTTATACAGATAGCGGTGTAGATATTTCCATGTTTATACTGATCACGGTGTAGATATTTCGATGTTTATAGAGATAGCAGTGGAGATATTTCCATGTTTATACAGATAGCGGTGTAGATATTTCCATGTTTATACTAATCGCGGTGTAGATATTTCCATGTTTATAGAGATGGCGTTGTAGATATTTCCATGTTCATAGAGATAGCGTTGTTTATTTTTCCAGGTTTATAGAGATAGCTGTGTGAATATTTCCATGTTTATACAGATAGGGGTGTAGATATTTCCATGTTCATAGAGATGGCGGTGTAGATATTTTCATGTTTATACAGATCACGGTGTAGATATTTCCACGTTTATACAGATCGCGGTGTAGATATTTCCATGTTTATACAGATCATTGTGTAGATATTTCCATGTTTATACAGATCGCGGTGTTGATGTTACCATGTTTATAGGGATAGCGTTGCAAATATTTCCACATTTACACAGATAGCGGTGTAGTTATTAGCATGTTTATACAGATAGCGGTGTAGATATTTCCATGTATAAACAGATGTCTGTGTATATATTTCCATGTTTAAACAGATGGCGATATAGATATTTCCTTGTTTATACAAATAGCGGTGTAGTTATTTCCTTGTTTATACAGATAGCGGTGTAGATATTTCGATGTATATACAGATGGCTGTGTAGATATTTCCATGTTTATACAGATGGCTGTGTAGATATTTCCATGTTTATACAGATGACTTTGTAGGTATTTCCATGATTATACAGATGGCGGAGTAGGTATTTCCATGTTTATAGAGATAGCTGTGTAGATATTTCCATGTTTATACAGATAGCGGTGGGGATATTTCCATGTTTATACAGATCGCGGTGTAGATATTTCCATGTTTATACAGACAGCAGTGGAGATATTTCCATGTGTATACACAAAGCGGTGTACATATTTCCATGTTTATAGAGACAGCGGTGTAGGAATTTCCATGTTTACACAGATAGCGGTGCAGATATTTCCATGTTTATACAGATGCCTATGCAGATATTTCCATATTTATACAGAGTGTTTTGTCGATATTTCCATGTTTATACAGATGGCAGTGTAGTTATTTCCATGTTCCTACACATGACTGTGTAGGTATTTCCATGTTTATACAGATGGCTTTGTAGATATTTCCATGTTTATAGAGAGAGCGGTGTAGATATTTCCATGTTTATACAGATAGCGGTGTAGATACTTCCATGTTTATATGGACCGTGGTGTAGATATTTCCATGTTTATACAGATAGCGGTGCAGATATTTCCATGTTTGTACAGATGGCGGTGTTGATATTTCCATCTATACTCAGATGACCGTGTAGATATTTCCAGGTTTATACAGATGGTGGCGCAGATATTTCCATGGATATGTAGATGGCGGTGTAGATATTTCCATGTTTATACAGATAGCGGTGTAGATATTTCCATGTTTAAACAGATAACTTTGTAAGTATTTCCATGTTTATACTGATGGCGGTGTAGATATTTCCATGTATATACAGATGGCTGTGTAGATATTTCCATGTTTATACAGATGGCTGTGTAGGTATTTCCATGTTTATTCAGATGACTTTGTAGGTATTTCCATGTTTATACAGATGGCGGTGTAGATATTTCCATGTTTATAGAGATAGCTGTGTAGATATTTCCATATTTACACAGATGGCGTTGTAGATATTTCCATGTTTATACAGATAGCGGTGTAGACATTTCCATGTTTATACAGATAGCGGAGAAGTTATTTCCATGCTCATACAGATAGTTGTAGAGATATTTTCATGTTTATACAGATAGCTGTTGAGTTATTTCCATGTTTATACAGATGGCGGTGGAGATATTTCCATGTTTATACAGATGGCGGTGTAGATATTTCTATCTTTCTACAGACGGCGGAGTAGATTTTTCCAAGTTTACAGAGATAGCGGTTGAGATATCCACATTTTTATACAGATAGCGGTGTAGATATTTCCATGTTTATACAGATCATGGTGTAGATATTTCCATGTTTATACAGATGGCAATGTAGATATTTGCATGTTTATACAGATAGTGGTGTAGACATTTCCATGCTTATACAGAAGACTGCGTAAGTATTTCCATGTTTATACATAAGGCGGTGTAGATATTTCCATGTTTATAAAGATAGCCATGTAGATATTTCCATTTTTATTCAGATAACGGTGTAGACATTTCCACGTTCATAGAGGTAGTGGTGTAGATATTTCCATATTCATACAGATAGCTGTGTAAATATTTCCATGTTTATACAGGTAGAGGTGTAGATATTTCCATGTTTATGCAGATCTCGGTGTAGATATTTCCATGTTTCTACAAATGGTTGTGTAGATATTTCTATGTTTATGGAGATGGTGGTATAGATAATTCCATCTTTATACAGATGGCGGTGTAGTTATTTCCATGTTTATGCTGATGGTGGTGTAGATATTCCCATGTTTATTGAGATGGCGGTGTAGATATTTCTATCTTTATAGAGATAGCGGTGTAGATAATTCCACATTTATAGAGATGGCATTGTAGGTATTTCCATGTTTATAGAGATAGTGGTGTAGATATTTCCATGTTTATACAGATAGCGGTGTAGATATTTCCATGTTTATACAGGTAGCGGTCTAAATATTTCAATGTTTACACAGATGGCGGTGTAGATATTTCCATGTTTATGGAGATGGCGGTGTAGATATTTTCATGTTTATAGAGATGGCGGTGTAGGTAATTCCATGTATATACAGATTGTGTTGTAGATATTTAAATGTTTATAGAGATTGTGGTGTAGGTATTTCCATGTGTATAGAGATAGCCGTGCTGATATTTCCATGTTTATACAGATGGCGGTGTAGGTATTTCCATGTTCATAGAGATAGCCATGTAGATACTTCCATGTTTATATAGATAGTGGTTTAGGCCTTACTAAGTTTAGAAATATAGCAGTGTAGATATTTCCATATTTACACACATGGCGGTGTAGATATTTCCATGTTTATACAGATAACGGTGTAGATATTTCCATGTTTATACAGATAGCGGTGTAGACATTTCCATTTTTATACAGATCGAGGTGTAGGTATTTCCATGTTTATACAGATAGCTGTGTAGATATCTCCATGTTTATAAACATACCGGTGCAGATATTTCCATGTTTATACAGATAGCGTTGGAGTTAATTCCATGTTTATACAGATAGCGATGTAGATGTTTCCATGTTTATACGGATAGCGGTGTAGATATATCCATGTTTATACAGACATCGGTGTAGATACTTCCATGTTTATACAGATAGCGATGAAGTTATTCCCATGCTTATACAGATAGTTGTAGAGATATTTCCATGTTTATACAGTTAGCGGTGGAGATATTTCCATGTTTATACAGATGGCTGTGGAGATATTTCAATGTTTATACAGATGGCGGTGTAGATATTTCTATTTTTCTACAGATGGTGGAGCAGATTTTTCCATGTTTATAGAGATAGCGGTTGAGATATGTCCATTTTTATACAGATAGCGGTGTACATATTTCCATGTTTATACAGATCATGGTGTAGATATTTCCATGTTTATACAGATAGCGGTGTAGATATTTCCATGTTTATACAGGTAGCAGTGTAGATATTTCCATGTTTATAGAGATCGCGGTGTTGGTATTTCCATGTTTGTAGAGATAGCGGTGTAGATATTTTCATGTTTCTACAGATGTCTGTGTAGATATTTCCATGTGTATACACATGGCAGTGTAGATATTTCCATGTTTATACAGATGGAGGTGTAGATATTTCCCTGTTTATACAGATAGCCATGTAGATATTTCCATGTTTATAGAGATAGAGGTGTAGATATTTCCATGTTTATAGAGATAGCCGTGTAGATATATCCATGTTTATACAGATAGCGGTGTAGATATTTCCATGTATATAGAGACAGCGGTGTATAGATTTCCATGTTTATACAGATAGCGGTGTTGATATTTCCATGTTTATACAGATCGCGTTGTAGATATTTCCATGTTTATACAGATAATGGTGAAGTTATTTCCATGTTTATTCAGATAGCGGTGTAGGTATTGCCATGTTTATAGAGATCGCGGTGTAGATATTTCCATGTTTATACAGATCGTGGTGTAGATACTTCCATGTTTATACAGATAGCGGTGTAGATATTTCCATGTATGTACACATGGCTGTGTAGATATTTCCATGTTTATACAGATAACTTTGTAAGTATTGCCATGTTTATACAGATGGCGGTGTAGATATTTCCATGGGTATACAGATGGCGGTGTAGATATTTCCATGTTTTTATAGATGGTGGGGTAGATATTTCCCTGTTTACACAGATAGCGGTGTGGATATTTCCATGTTTATACAGATAGCGGTGTAGATATTTCCATGTTTATACAGATGGCTGTGTAGATGTTTCCATGTTTATACAGATGGCAATGTAGATATTTCCATGTTTATTCAGATAGTGGTGTAGATATTTCCATGTTTATACAGAAGACTGTGTAGGTAGTTTCATGTTTATACATAAGGCGGTGTAGATATTTCCATGATTATAGAGATAGCCATGTAGATATTTCCATGTTTATACAGATAACGTTGTAGACATTACCACCTTCATAGAGGTAGCGGTGTAGATATTTCCATATTCATACAGATAGCTGTGTAGATATTTCCATGTTTATACAGGTAGAGGTGTAGATATTTCCTTGTTTATGCAGATCTCGGTGTAGATATTTCCATCTTTCTACAAATGGCACTGTAGATATTTCTATGTTTACAGAGATAGCGGTGTAGATATTTCTATGTTTATACAGATGGCATTATACGTATTTCCATGTTTATAGAGATAGTGGTGTAGATATTTCCATGTTTATACAGATAGCGGTGTAGATATTTCCATGTTTATACAGCTCGTGGTGTACATATTTCCCTCTTTATACAGATGGCAGTGTAGATATTTCCATGTTTATACAGATAGCGGTGTTGATATTTCAATGTTTACACAGATGACGTTGTAGATAGTTCCATGTTTATGGAGAGGGTGGTGTAGATATTTTAATGTTTATAGAGATGGCGGTGTAGATAATTCCATGTTTATAGAGATAGCGGTGCAGATATTTCCATGTTTATACAGATAGCGGTGTATATATTTCCATGTTTATACAGATCATGGTGTAGATATTTCCATGTTTATACAGATGGCCGTGCAGATATTTCCATGTTTATACAGATAGCGGTGTAAATATTTCCATGTTTATACAGATCACGGTGTAGATATTTCCATGTGTATAGAGATAGCGGTGTAGATATTTCCATGTTTATACAGATAGGGGTGTAGATATTTCCATGTTTATACAGACCGCGGTGTAGATATTTCCATGTTTATACAGATAGCGGTGCAGACATTTACATGTTTGTACAAATTGCGGTGTAGATATTTCCATGTATATACAGATGGCTGTGTGGATATTTCCATGTTTATACAGATGGCTGTGTAGATGTTTCCATGTTTATACAGATGACTTTGTAGGTATTTCCATGTTTATACAGATGGCGGTGTAGATATTTCCATGTTTATAAATAGCTGTGTAGATATTTCCATGTTTATACAGACAGCGTTGTAGATATTTCCATGTTCATACAGATAGCGGTGTAGATTTTTCCATGTTTTTACAGATAGCGGTGTAGATATTTCTATGCTGATACAGATCGCGGTGTAGATATTTCCATGTTTATACAGATCGTGGTGTAGATATTTCCATGTTCACACAGATGTCTGTGTAGATATTTCCATGTTTATTCAGATGGCGTTGTAGATTTTCCATGTTTATAGAGATAGCGGTTTAGTTATTTCTATGTGTATAGAGATAGCGGTGTAGATATTTCCATGTTTATACAGATAACGGTGTTGGTATTTCCATGTTTATACAGATCGCGGTGTAGATATTTCCATGTTTATACAGATCGCGGTGTAGATATTTCCATGTTTATAGAGATAGCGATGCAGATATTTCCATGTTTATACAGATAGCGGTGTAGATATTTCCATGTTTATAGAGATAGCGGTGTAGATATTTCCACGTTTATACAGACCGCGGTGTAGATATTTCCATGTTTATACAGATAGCGGTGCAGACATTTCCATCATTGTACAAATGGCGGTGTAGATATTTCCATGTATTTACAGATGGCTGTGTAGATATTTCCATGTTTATACAGATGGCTCTGTAGATGTTTCCATGTTTATACAGATGACTTTGTAGATATTTCCATGTTTATACAGACGGCGGTGTAGATATTTCCATGTTTATAAATAGCTGTGTAGATATTTCCATGTTTATACAGATAGCGGTGTAGATATTTCCATGTTTACACAGATCGCGGTGTAGATATTTCCATGTTTATACAGATCGTGGTGTAGATATTTCCATGTTCACACAGATGTCTGTGTAGATATTTCCATGTTTATTCAGATGGCGGTGTAGATATTTCCATGTTTATAGAGATGGCGGGGTAGTTATTTCTATGTTTGTAGAGATAGCGGTGTAGGTATTTCCATGTTTATAGACATAGCGGTGTAGATATTTCCATGTTTATATAGATGGCGTTGTAGATATTTCCATGTTTATACCGATAGCGGTGTTGGTATTTCCACATTTATACAGATAGCGATGTAGATATTTCCATGGTTATACAGCTCGCGGTGCAGATATTTGTATCTTTATACAGATGGCATTGTAGATATTTCCTTATTCACACAGATGGCGGTGTAGATGTTTCCATGTTTATACAGATGGCGGAGTAGTTAGTTCCATCTTTATGGAGATGGCAGTGTAGATATTTTCATGTTTATAGAGATGGCGGTGTAGATATTTCCATATTTGTAGAGATAGCGGTGTACATATTTCCATCTTTCTACAGATGGCAGTGTAGATATTTCCATGTTTATATAGATGGCCGTGTAGATATTTCCATATTTATACAGATGTCTGTGTAGATATTTCCATGTGTACACAGATGGTATTGTAGGCATTTAGATGTTTATTCAGATGACTGTGTAGATATTTCCATGTTTTTACAGATGGCAGTGTAGATATTTCAATGTTTATAGAGATGGCGCTGTAGATATTTCCATGTTTATACAGATAACGGTGGAGATATTTCCATGTTTATACAGAGAGCAGTGGAGTTACTTCCATGTTTATACACATAGCGGTGTACATATTTCCATGTTTATAGAGACAGCGTTGTAGGTTTTTCCATGTTTATACAGATAGCAGTGCAGATATTTCCATGTTTACACAGATGCCTATGCAGGTATTTCCATATTTATAAAGAGGGCTGTGTAGATATTTCTATGTTTATACAGATGGCAGTGTAGATATTTAAATGTTCCTACACATGACTGTGTAGGTATTTCCATGTTTATACAGATGTCTTTGTAGATATTTCCATGTTTATAGAGATAGCGGTGCAGATATTTCCATGTTTATACAGATGGCGGTGTAGATATTTCCATGTTTATAGAGATAGCGTTGTAGATATTTCCATATTTATACAGATAACGGTATAGAAATTTCCATGTTTATACAGATAGCGGTGTAAATATTTCCATGTTTATACAGATCACGGTGTAGATATTTCCATGTTTATAGAGATAGCGGTGTAGATATTTCCATGTTTATACAGATAGCAGTGTAGATATTTCCATGTTTATGCAGACCGCGGTGTAGATAATTCCATGTTTATACAGATAGCGGTGCAGACATTTCCATGTTTGTACAAATGGCGGTGTAGATATTTCCATGTATATACAGATGGCTGTGTAGATATTTCCATGTTTATACAGATGGCTATGTAGATGTTTCCATGTTTATACAGATGACTTTGTAGGTATTTCCATGTTTATACAGATGGCGGTGTAGATATTTCCATGTTTATAAATAGCTGTGTAGATATTTCCATGTTTATACAGATAGCGGTGTAGATATTTCCATGTTTATACAGATCGCGGTGTAGATATTTCCATGTTTATACAGATAGCGGTGTAGATATTTCCTTGTTTATACAGATTGCGGTGTAGATATTACCATGTTTATACAGATCGTGGTGTAGATATTTCCATGTTCACACAGATGTCTGTGTAGATATTTCCATGTTTATTCAGATGGCGGTGTAGATATTTCCATGTTTATAGAGATGGCGGGGTAGTTATTTCTATGTTTATAGAGATAGCGGTGTAAATATCTCCATGTTTATAGAGATGGTGTTGTAAATATTTTCATGTTTATAGTGAAAGCGGTGTAGATATTTCCATGTTTATACAGATAACGGTGTTGGTATTTCCATGTTTATACAGATCGCGGTGTAGAGATTTCCATGTTTATACAGATCGCGGTGTAGATATTTCCATGTTTATAGAGATAGCGATGTAGATATTTCCATGTTTATACAGATCGCGGTGTAGATATTTCCATGTTTATAGAGATAGCGGTGTAGGTATTTCCATGTTTATAGACATAGCGGTGTAGATATTTCCATGTTTATATAGATGGCGTTGTAGATATTTCCATGTTTATACCGATAGCGGTGTTGGTATTTCCACGTTTATACAGATAACGATGTAGATATTTCCATGGTTATACAGCTCGGGATGCAGATATTTATATCTTTATACAGATGGCATTGTAGATATTTCCTTATTCACACAGATGGCGGTGTAGATGTTTCCATGTTTATACAGATGGCGGAGTAGTTAGTTCCATCTTTATGGAGATGGCAGTGTAGATATTTTCAGGTTTATAGAGATGGCGGTGTAGATATTTCCATATTTATAGAGATAGCGGTGTACATATTTCCATCTTTCTACAGATGGCAGTGTAGATATTTCCATGTTTATACTGATGGCCGTGTAGATATTTCCATATTTATACAGATGTCTGTGTAGATATTTCCATGTGTATACAGATGGTATTGTAGGTATTTCGATGTTTATTCAGATGACTGTGTAGATATTTCCATGTTTTTACAGATGGCAGTGTAGATATTTCAATGTTTATAGAGATGGCGCTGTAGATATTTCCATGTTTATACAGATAACGGTGGAGATATTTCCATGTTTATACAGAGAGCAGTGGAGATATTTCCATGTTTATACACATAGCGGCGTGCATATTTCCATGTTTATAGAGACAGCGTTGTAGGTTTTTCCATGTTTATACAGATAGCAGTGCAGATATTTCCATGTTTACACAGATGCCTATGCAGGTATTTCCATATTTATACAGAGGGCTGTGTAGATATTTCTATGTTTATACAAATGGCAGTGTAGATATTTAAATGTTCCTACACATGACTGTGTAGGTATTTCCATGTTTATACAGATGGCGGTGTAGATATTTCCATGTTTATAGAGATAGCGGTGCAGATATTTCCATGTTTATACAGATAGCGGTGTATATATTTCCATGTTTATGCAGATCATGGTGTAGATATTTCCATGTTCATACAGATGGCGGTGTAGATATTTCCATGATTATGGAGATAGCGTTGTAGATATTTCCATATTTATACAGATAACGGTGTAGAAATTTCCATGTTTATACAGATAGCGGTGTAAATATTTCCATGTTTATACAGATCACGGTGTAGATATTTCCATGTTTATAGAGATAGTGGTGTAGATATTTCCATGTTTATACAGACCGCGGTGTAGATATTTCCATGTTTATACAGATAGCGGTGCAGACATTTCCATGTTTGTACAAATGGCGGTGTAGATATTTCCATCTGTATACAGATGGCTGCGTAGATATTTCCATGTTTATACAGATGGCTGTGTAGATGTTTCCATGTTTATACAGATGACTTTGTAGGTATTTCCATGTTTATACAGATGGCGGTGTAGATATTTCCATGTTTATAAATAGCTGTGTACATATTTCCACGTTTATACAGATAGCGGTGTAGATATTTCCATGTTTATACAGATCGCGGTGTAGATATTTCCATGTTTATACAGATCGCGGTGTAGATATTACCATGTTGATACAGATCGTGGTGTAGATATTTCCATGTTCACACAGATGTCTGTGTAGATATTTCCATGTTTATTCAGATGGCGGTGTAGATATTTCCATGTTTATAGAGATGGCGGTGTAGTTATTTCTATGTTTATAGAGATAGCGGTGTAAATATCTCCATGTTTATAGAGATGGTGGTGTAAGTATTTTCATGTTTATAGAGATAGTGGTGTAGATATTTCCATGTTTATACAGATAACGGTGTTGGTATTTCCATGTTTATACAGATCGCGGTGTAGATATTTCCATGTTTATACAGATCGCGGTGTAGATATTTCCATGTTTATAGAGATAGCGATGTAGATTTTTCCATGTTTATACAGACAGCGGTGTAGATATTTCCACGTTTATAGAGATAGCGGTGTAGGTATTTCCATGTTTATAGACATAGCGGTGTAGATATTTCCATGTTTATGTAGATGGCGTTGTACATATTTCCATGTTTATACCGATAGCGGTGTTGGTATTTCCACGTTTATAGAGATAGCGATGTAGATATTTCCATGGTTATACAGCTCGCGGTGCAGATATTTATATCTTTATACAGATGGCATTGTAGATATTTCCTTATTCACACAGATGGCGGTGTAGATGTTTCCATGTTTATAGAGATGGCGGAGTAATTAGTTCCATCTTTATGGAGATGGCAGTGTAGATATTTTCATGTTTATAGTGATGGCTGTGTAGATATTTCCATATTTATAGAGATAGCGGTGTACATATTTCCATCTTTCTACAGATGGCAGTGTAGATATTTCCATGTTTATACAGATGGCCGTGTAGATATTTCCATATTTATACAGATGTCTGTGTAGATATTTCCATGTGTATACAGATGGTATTGTAGGTATTTCGATGTTTATTCAGATGACTGTGTAGATACTTCCATGTTTTTACAGATGGCAGTGTAGATATTTCAATGTTTATAGAGATGGCGCTGTAGATATTTCCATGTTTATACAGATAACGGTATAGAAATTTCCATGTTTATACAGATAGCGGTGTAAATATTTCCATGTTTATACAGATCACGGTGTAGATATTTCCATGTTTATAGAGATAGCGGTGTAGATATTTCCATGTTTATACAGATAGCAGTGTAGATATTTCCATGTTTATGCAGACCGCGGTGTAGATAATTCCATGTTTATACAGATAGCGGTGCAGACATTTCCATGTTTGTACAAATGGCGGTGTAGATATTTCCATGTATATACAGATGGCTGTGTAGATATTTCCATGTTTATACAGATGGCTGTGTAGATGTTTCCATGTTTATACAGATGACTTTGTAGGTATTTCCATGTTTATACAGATGGCGGTGTAGATATTTCCATGTTTATAAATAGCTGTGTAGATATTTCCATGTTTATACAGATAGCGGTGTAGATATTTCCATGTTTATACAGATCGCGGTGTAGATATTTCCATGTTTATACAGATAGCGGTGTAGATATTTCCTTGTTTATACAGATTGCGGTGTAGATATTACCATGTTTATACAGATCGTGGTGTAGATATTTCCATGTTCACACAGATGTCTGTGTAGATATTTCCATGTTTATTCAGATGGCGGTGTAGATATTTCCATGTTTATAGAGATGGCGGGGTAGTTATTTCTATGTTTATAGAGATAGCGGTGTAAATATCTCCATGTTTATAGAGATGGTGTTGTAAATATTTTCATGTTTATAGTGAAAGCGGTGTAGATATTTCCATGTTTATACAGATAACGGTGTTGGTATTTCCATGTTTATACAGATCGCGGTGTAGAGATTTCCATGTTTATACAGATCGCGGTGTAGATATTTCCATGTTTATAGAGATAGCGATGTAGATATTTCCATGTTTATACAGATCGCGGTGTAGATATTTTCATGTTTATAGAGATAGCGGTGTAGGTATTTCCATGTTTATAGACATAGCGGTGTAGATATTTCCATGTTTATATAGATGGCGTTGTAGATATTTCCATGTTTATACCGATAGCGGTGTTGGTATTTCCACGTTTATACAGATAACGATGTAGATATTTCCATGGTTATACAGCTCGGGGTGCAGATATTTATATCTTTATACAGATGGCATTGTAGATATTTCCTTATTCACACAGATGGCGGTGTAGATGTTTCCATGTTTATACAGATGGCGGAGTAGTTAGTTCCATCTTTATGGAGATGGCAGTGTAGATATTTTCAGGCTTATAGAGATGGCGGTGTAGATATTTCCATATTTATAGAGATAGCGGTGTACATATTTCCATCTTTCTACAGATGGCAGTGTAGATATTTCCATGTTTATAATGATGGCCCTGTAGATATTTCCATATTTATACAGATGTCTGTGTAGATATTTCCATGTGTATACAGATGGTATTGTAGGTATTTCGATGTTTATTCAGATGACTGTGTAGATATTTCCATGTTTTTACAGATGGCAGTGTAGATATTTCAATGTTTATAGAGATGGCGCTGTAGATATTTCCATGTTTATACAGATAACGGTGGAGATACTTCCATGTTTATACAGAGAGCAGTGGAGATATTTCCATGTTTATACACATAGCGGCGTGCATATTTCCATGTTTATAGAGACAGCGTTGTAGGTTTTTCCATGTTTATACAGATAGCAGTGCAGATATTTCCATGTTTACACAGATGCCTATGCAGGTATTTCCATATTTATACAGAGGGCTGTGTAGATATTTCTATGTTTATACAAATGGCAGTGTAGATATTTAAATGTTCCTACACATGACTGTGTAGGTATTTCCATGTTTATACAGATGGCGGTGTAGATATTTCCATGTTTATAGAGATAGCGGTGCAGATATTTCCATGTTTATACAGATAGCGGTGTATATATTTCCATGTTTATGCAGATCATGGTGTAGATATTTCCATGTTCATACAGATGGCGGTGTAGATATTTCCATGATTATAGAGATAGCGTTGTAGATATTTCCATATTTATACAGATAACGGTGTAGAAATTTCCATGTTTATACAGATAGCGGTGTAAATATTTCCATGTTTATACAGATCACGGTGTAGATATTTCCATGTTTATAGAGATAGCGGTGTAGATATTTCCATGTTTATACAGACCGCGGTGTAGATATTTCCATGTTTATACAGATAGCGGTGCAGACATTTCCATGTTTGTACAAATGGCGGTGTAGATATTTCCATCTGTATACAGATGGCTGCGTAGATATTTCCATGTTTATACAGATGGCTGTGTAGATGTTTCCATGTTTATACAGATGACTTTGTAGGTATTTCCATGTTTATACAGATGGCGGTGTAGATATTTCCATGTTTATAAATAGCTGTGTACATATTTCCACGTTTATACAGATAGCGGTGTAGATATTTCCATGTTTATACAGATCGCGGGGTAGATATTTCCATGTTTATACAGATAGCGGTGTAGATATTTCCATGTTTATACAGATCGCGGTGTAGATATTACCATGTTGATACAGATCGTGGTGTAGATATTTCCATGTTCACACAGATGTCTGTGTAGATATTTCCATGTTTATTCAGATGGCGGTGTAGATATTTCCATGTTTATAGAGATGGCGGTGTAGTTATTTCTATGTTTATAGAGATAGCGGTGTAAATATCTCCATGTTTATAGAGATGGTGGTGTAAGTATTTTCATGTTTATAGAGATAGTGGTGTAGATATTTCCATGTTTATACAGATAACGGTGTTGGTATTTCCATGTTTATACAGATCGCGGTGTAGATATTTCCATGTTTATACAGATCGCGGTGTAGATATTTCCATGTTTATAGAGATAGCGATGTAGATTTTTCCATGTTTATACAGATAGCGGTGTAGATATTTCCACGTTTATAGAGATAGCGGTGTAGGTATTTCCATGTTTATAGACATAGCGGTGTAGATATTTCCATGTTTATGTAGATGGCGTTGTACATATTTCCATGTTTATACCGATAGCGGTGTTGGTATTTCCACGTTTATAGAGATAGCGATGTAGATATTTCCATGGTTATACAGCTCGCGGTGCAGATATTTATATCTTTATACAGATGGCATTGTAGATATTTCCTTATTCACACAGATGGCGGTGTAGATGTTTCCATGTTTATAGAGATGGCGGAGTAATTAGTTCCATCTTTATGGAGATGGCAGTGTAGATATTTTCATGTTTATAGTGATGGCTGTGTAGATATTTCCATATTTATAGAGATAGCGGTGTACATATTTCCATCTTTCTACAGATGGCAGTGTAGATATTTCCATGTTTATACAGATGGCCGTGTAGATATTTCCATATTTATACAGATGTCTGTGTAGATATTTCCATGTGTATACAGATGGTATTGTAGGTATTTCGATGTTTATTCAGATGACTGTGTAGATACTTCCATGTTTTTACAGATGGCAGTGTAGATATTTCAATGTTTATAGAGATGGCGCTGTAGATATTTCCATGTTTATACAGATAACGGTGGAGATATTTCCATGTTTATACAGAGAGCAGTGGAGATATTTCCATGTTTATAAACATAGCGGTGTACATATTTCCATGTTTATAGAGACAGCGTTGTAGGTTTTTGCATGTTTATACAGATAGCAGTGCAGATATTTCCATGTTTACACAGATGCCTATGCAGGTATTTCTATATTTATACAGAGGGCTGTGTAGATATTTCTATGTTTATACAGATGGCAGTGTAGATATTTAAATGTTCCTACACATGACTGTGCAGGTATTTCCATGTTTATACAGATGGCGGTGTAGATATTTCCATGTTTATAGAGATAGCGGTGCAGATATTTCCATGTTTATACAGATAGCAGTGTATATATTTTCATGTTTATACAGATGATGGTGTAGATATTTCCATGTTTATACAGATGGCGGTGTAGATATTTCCATGTTTATAGAGATAGCGTTGTAGATATTTCCATATTTATACAGATAACGGTGTAGAAATTTCCATGTTTATACAGATAGCGGTGTAAATATTTCCATGTTTATACAGATCACGGTGTAGATATTTCCATGTTTATAGAGATAGCGGTGTAGATATTTCCATGTTTATACAGACCGCGGTGTACATATTTCCATGTTTATACAGACAGCGGTGCAGACATTTCCATGTTTGTACAAATGGCGGTGTAGATATTTCCATGTATATACAGATGGCTGTGTAGATATTTCCATGTTTATACTGATGGCTGTGTAGATGTTTCCATGTTTATACAGATGACTTTGTAGGTATTTCCATGTTTATACAGATGGCGGTGTAGATATTTCCATGTTTATAAATAGCTGTGTAGATATTTCCATGTTTATACAGATAGCGGTGTAGATATTTCCATGTTTATACAGATCACGGTGTAGATATTTCCATGTTTATACAGATAGCGGTGTAGATATTTCCATGTTTACACAGATCGCGGTGTAGATATTTCCATGTTTATACAGATCGTGGTGTAGATATTTCCATGTTCACACAGATGTCTGTGTAGATATTTCCATGTTTATTCAGATGGCGGTGTAGATATTTCCATGTTTATAGAGATGGCGGGGTAGATATTTCTATGTTTATAGAGATAGCGGTGTAAATATCTCCATGTTTATAGAGATGGTGGTGTAAGTATTTTCATGTTTATAGAGATAGCGGTGTAGATATTTCCATGTTTATACAGATAACGGTGTTGGTATTTCCATGTTTATACGGATCGCGGTGTAGATATTTCCATGTTTATACAGATCGCGGTGTAGGTATTTCCATGTTTATAGAGATAGCGATGTAGATATTTCCATGTTTATACAGATAGCGGTGTAGATATTTCCATGTTTATAGAGATAGCGGTGTAGGTATTTCCATGTTTATAGACATAGCGGTGTAGATATTTCCATGTTTATATAGATGGCCTTGTAGATATTTCCATGTTTATACCGATACCGGTGTTGGTATTTCCACGTTTATACAGATAGCGATGTAGATATTTCCATGGTTTTACAGCTCGGGGTGCAGATATTTATATCTTTATACAGATGGCATTGTAGATATTTCCTTATTCACACAGATGGCGGTGTAGATGTTTCCATGTTTATACAGATGGCGGAGTAGTTAGTTCCATCTTTATGGAGATGGCAGTGTAGATATTTTCATGTTTATAGAGATGGCGGTGTAGATATTTCCATATTTATAGAGATAGCGGTGTACATATTTCCATCTTTCTACAGATGGCAGTGTAGATATTTCCATGTTTATACAGATGGCCGTGTAGATATTTCCATATTTATACAGATGTCTGTGTAGATATTTCCATGTGTATACAGATGTTATTGTAGGTACTTCGATGTTTATTCAGATGACTGTGTAGATATTTCCATGTTTTTACAGATGGCAGTGTAGATATTTCAATGTTTATAGAGATGGCGCTGTAGATATTTCCATGTTTATACAGATAACAATGGAGATATTTCCATGTTTATACAGAGAGCAGTGGAGATATTTCCATGTTTATACACATAGCAGTGTACATATTTCCATGTTTATAGAGACAGCGTTGTAGGTTTTCCATGTTTATACAGATAGCATTGCAGATATTTCCATGTTTACACAGATGCCTAAGCAGGTATTTCCATATTTATACAGAGGGCTGTGTAGATATTTCTAAGTTTATACAGATGGCAGTGTAGATATTTAAATGTTCCTACACATGACTGTGTAGGTATTTCCATGTTTATACAGATGTCTTTGTAGATATTTCCATGTTTATAGAGATAGCGGTGCAGATATTTCCACGTTTATACAGATAGCGGTGTATATATTTCCATGTTTATACAGATAATGGTGTAGATATTTCCATGTTTGTACAGAAGGCGGTGTAGATATTTCCATGTTTATAGAGATAGCGTTGTAGATATTTCCATATTTATACAGATAACGGTGTAGAAATTTCCATGTTTGTACAGATCACGGTGTAGATATTTCCATGTTTATAGAGATAGCAGTGTAGATATTTCCATGTTTATACAGATAGCGGTGTAGATATTTCCATGTTTATAGAGATAGCAGTGTAGATATTTCCATGTTTATACAGATAGCGGTGTAGATATTTCCATGTTTATACAGACCGCGGTGTAGATATTTCCATGAGTATATAGATAGCGGTGCAGACATTTCCATGTTTGTACAAATGGCGGTGTAGATATTTCCATGTATATACAGATGGCTGTGTAGATATTTCCATGTTTATACTGATGGCTGTGTAGATGTTTCCATGTTTATCCAGATGACTTTGTAGGTATTTCCATGTTCATACAGATGGCGGTGTATATATTTCCATGTTTATAAATAGCTGTGTAGGTATTTCCATGTTTATACAGATAGCGTTGTGGATATTTCCATGTTTATACAGATCGCTTTGTAGATATTTCCGTGTTTATACAGATAGCGGTGCAGATATTTCCATGTTTACACAGATCGCGGTGTAGATATTTCCATGTTTATACAGATCGTGGTGTAGATATTTCCATGTTCACAGAGATGTCTGTGTAGATATTTCCATGTTTATTCAGATGGCGGTGTAGATATTTCCATGTTTATAGAGATGGCGGTGTAGTTATTTCTATGTTTATAGAGATAGCGGCGTAAATATCTCCATGTTTATAGAGATGGTGGTGTAAGTATTTTCATGTTTATAGAGATAACGGTGTAGATATTTCCATGTTTATACAGATAACGGTGTTGGTATTTCCATGTTTATACAGATCGCGGTGTAGATATTTCCATGTTTATACAGATCGCTTTGTAGATATTTCCATGTTTATACAGATAGCGGTGTAGATATTTCCATGTTTATACAGATCGCGGTGTAGATATTACCATGTTTATACAGATCGTGGTGTAGATATTTCCATGTTCACACAGATGTCTGTGTAGATATTTCCATGTTTATTCAGATGGCGGTGTAGATATTTCCATGTTTATAGAGATGGCGGTGTAGTTATTTCTATGTTTATAGAGATAGCGGTGTAAATATCTCCATGTTTATAGAGATGGTGGTGTAAGTATTTTCATGTTTATAGAGATAGCGGTGTAGATATTTCCATGTTTATACAGATAACGGTGTTGGTATTTCCATGTTTATACAGATCGCGGTGTAGATATTTCCATGTTTATAGAGATAGCGATGAAGATTTTTCCATGTTTGTACAGATAGCGGTGTAGATATTTCCACGTTTATAGAGATAGCGGTGTAGGTATTTCCATGTTTATAGACATAGCGGTGTAGATATTTCCATGTTTATGTAGATGGCGTTGTACATATTTCCATGTTTATACTGATAGCGGTGTTGGTATTTTCACGTTTATAGAGATAGCGATGTAGATATTTCCATGGTTATACAGCTCGCGGTGCAGATATTTATATCTTTATACAGATGGCAGTGTAGATATTTCCTTATTCACACAGATGGCGGTGTAGATGTTTCCATGTTTATACAGATGGCGGAGTAGTTAGTTCCATCTTTATGGAGATGGCAGTGTAGATATTTTCATGTTTATAAAGATGGCGGTGTAGATATTTCCATATTTATAGAGATAGCGGTGTACATATTTCCATCTTTCTACAGATGGCAGTGTAGATATTTCCATGTTTATACAGATGGCCGTGTAGATATTTCCATATTTATACAGATGTCTGTGTAGATATTTCCATGTGTATACAGATGGTATTGTAGGTATTTCGATGTTTATTCAGATGACTGTGTAGATACTTCCATGTTTTTACAGATGGCAGTGTAGATATTTCAATGTTTATAGAGATGGCGCTGTAGATATTTCCATGTTTATACAGATAACGGTGGAGATATTTCCATGTTTATACAGAGAGCAGTGGAGATATTTCCATGTTTATAAACATAGCGGTGTACATATTTCCATGTTTATAGAGACAGCGTTGTAGGTTTTTGCATGTTTATACAGATAGCAGTGCAGATATTTCCATGTTTACACAGATGCCTATGCAGGTATTTCCATATTTATACAGAGGGCTTTGTAGATATTTCTATGTTTATACAGATGGCAGTGTAAATATTTAAATGTTCCTACACATGACTGTGCAGGTATTTCCATGTTTATACAGATGGCGGTGTAGATATTTCCATGTTTATAGAGATAGCGGTGCAGATATTTCCATGTTTATACAGATAGCAGTGTATATATTTTCATGTTTATACAGATGACGGTGTAGATATTTCCATGTTTATACAGATGGCAGTGTAGCTATTTCCATGTTTATAGAGATAGCGTTGTAGATATTTCCATATTTATACAGATAACGGTGTAGAAATTTCCATGTTTATACAGATAGCGGTGTAAATATTTCCATGTTTATACAGATCACGGTGTAGATATTTCCATGTTTATAGAGATAGCGGTGTAGATATTTCCATGTTTATACAGATAGCGGTGTAGATATTTCCATGTTTATACAGACCGCGGTGTAGATATTTCCATGTTTATACAGATAGCGGTGCAGACATTTCCAAGTTTGTACAAATGGCGGTGTAGATATTTCCATGTATATACAGATGGCTGTCTAGATATTTCCACGTTTATACTGATGGCTGTGTAGATGTTTCCATGTTTATACAGATGACTTTGTAGGTATTTCCATGTTTATACAGATGGCTGTGTAGATATTTCCATGTTTATAAATAGCTGTGTAGATATTTCCATGTTTATACAGATATCGGTGTAGATATTTCCATGTTTATACAGATCGCGGTGTAGATATTTCCATGTTTATATAGATAGCGGTGTAGATATTTCCATGTTTACACAGATCGCGGTGTAGATATTTCCATGTTTATACAGATCGTGGTGTAGATATTTCCATGTTCACACAGATGTCTGTGTAGATATTTCCATGTTTATTCAGATGGCGGTGTAGATATTTCCATGTTTATAGAGATGGCGGCGTAGTTATTTCTATGTTTATAGAGATAGCGGTGTAAATATCTCCATGTTTATAGAGATGGTGGTGTAAGTATTTTCATGTTTATAGAGATGGCGGTGTAGATATTTCCATGTTTATACAGATAACGGTGTTGGTATTTCCATGTTTATACAGATCGCGGTGTAGATATTTCCATGTTTATACAGATCGCGGTGTAGATATTTCCATGTTTATAGAGATAGCGATGTAGATATTTCCATGTTTATACAGATAGCGGTGTAGATATTTCCATGTTTATAGAGATAGCGGTGTAGGTATTTCCATGTTTATAGACATAGCGGTGTAGATATTTCCATGTTTATATAGATGGCCTTGTAGATATTTCCATGTTTATACCGATACCGGTGTTGGTATTTCCACGTTTATACAGATAGCGATGTAGATATTTCCATGGTTATACAGCTCGCGGTGCAGATATTTATATCTTTATACAGATGGCATTGTAGATATTTCCTTATTCACACAGATGGCGGTGTAGATGTTTCCATGTTTATACAGATGGCGGAGTAGTTAGTTCCATCTTTATGGAGATGGCAGTGTAGATATTTTCATGTTTATAGAGATGGCGGTGTAGATATTTCCATATTTATAGAGATAGCGGTGTACATATTTCCATCTTTCTACAGATGGCAGTGTAGATATTTCCATGTTTATACAGATGGCCGTGTAGATATTTCCATATTTATACAGATGTCTGTGTAGATATTTCCATGTGTATACAGATGGTATTGTAGGTAGTTCGATGTTTATTCAGATGACTGTGTAGATATTTCCATGTTTTTACAGATGGCAGTGTAGATCTTTCAATGTTTATAGAGATGGCGCTGTAGATATTTCCATGTTTATACAGATAACAGTGGAGATATTTCAATGTTTATACAGAGAGCAGTGGAGATATTTCCATGTTTATACACATAGCGGTGTACATATTTCCATGTTTATAGAGACAGCGTTGTAGGGTTTTCCATGTTTATACAGATAGCAGTGCAGATATTTCCATGTTTACACAGATGCCTATGCAGGTATTTCCATATTTATACAGAGGGCTGTGTAGATATTTCTATGTTTATACAGATGGCAGTGTAGATATTTAAATGTTCCTACACAAGACTGTGCAGGTATTTCCATGTTTATACAGATGGCGGTGTAGATATTTCCATGTTTATAGAGATAGCGGTGCAGATATTTCCATGTTTATACAGATAGCAGTGTATATATTTTCATGTTTATACAGATGATGGTGTAGATATTTCCATGTTTATACAGATGGCGGTGTAGATATTTCCATGTTTATAGAGATAGCGTTGTAGATATTTCCATATTTATACAGATAACGGTGTAGAAATTTCCATGTTTATACAGATAGCGGTGTAAATATTTCCATGTTTATACAGATCACGGTGTAGATATTTCCATGTTTATAGAGATAGCGGTGTAGATATTTCCATTTTTATACAGATAGCGGTGTAGATATTTCCATGTTTATACAGACCGCGGTGTAGATATTTCCATGTTTATACAGATAGCGGTGCAGACATTTCCATGTTTGTACAAATGGCGGTGTAGATATTTCCATGTATATACAGATGGCTGTGTAGATATTTCCATGTTTATACTGATGGCTGTGTAGATGTTTCCATGTTTATACAGATGACTTTGTAGGTATTTCCATGTTTATACAGATGGTGGTGTAGATATTTCCATGTTTATAAATAGCTGTGTAGATATTTCCATGTTTATACAGATAGCGGTGTAGATATTTCCATGTTTATACAGATCGCGGTGTAGATATTTCCAAGTTTATACAGATAGCGGTGTAGATATTTCCATGTTTACACAGTTCGCGGTGTAGATATTTCCATGTTTATACAGATCGTGGTGTAGATATTTCCATGTTAACACAGATGTCTGTGTAGATATTTCCATGTTTATTCAGATGGCGGTGTAGATATTTCCATGTTTATAGAGATGGCGGGGTAGTTATTTCTATGTTTATATTGATAGCGGTGTAAATATCTCCATGTTTATAGAGATGGTGGTGTAAGTATTTTCATGTTTATAGAGATAGCGGTGTAGATATTTCCATGTTTATACAGATAACGGTGTTGGTATTTCCATGTTTATACAGATCGCGGTGTAGATATTTCCATGTTTATACAGATCGTGGTGTAGATATTTCCATGTTTATAGAGATAGCGATGTAGATATTTCCATGTTTATACAGATAGCGGTGTAGATATTTCCATGTTTATAGAGATAGCGGTGTAGGTATTTCCATGTTTATAGACATAGCGGTGTAGATATTTCCATGTTTATATAGATGGCGTTGTAGATATTTCCATGTTTATACCGAAAGCGGTGTTGGTATTTCCACGTTTATACTGATAGCGATGTAGATATTTCCATGGTTATACAGATCGCGGTGCAGATATTTATATCTTTATACAGATGGCATTGTAGATATTTCCTTATTCACACAGATGGCGGTGTAGATGTTTCCATGTTTATACAGATGGCGGAGTAGTTAGTTCCATCTTTATGGAGATGGCAGTGTATATATTTTCATGTTTATAGAGATGGCGGTGTAGATATTTCCATATTTATAGAGATAGCGGTGTACATATTTCCATCTTTCTACAGATGGCAGTGTAGATATTTCCATGTTTATACAGATGGCCGTGTAGATATTTCCATATTTATACAGATGTCTGTGTAGATATTTCCATGTGTATACAGATGGTATTGTAGGTACTTCGATGTTTATTCAGATGACTGTGTAGATATTTCCATGTTTTTACAGATGGCAGTGTAGATATTTCAATGTTTATAGAGATGGCGCTGTAGATATTTCCATGTTTATACAGATAACGGTGGAGATATTTCCATGTTTATACAGAGAGCAGTGGAGATATTTCCATGTTTATACACATAGCGGTGTACATATTTCCACGTTTATAGAGACAGCGTTGTAGGTTTTCCATGTTTATACAGATAGCATTGCAGATATTTCCATGTTTACACAGATGCCTAAGCAGGTATTTCCATATTTATACAGAGGGCTGTGTAGATATTTCTAAGTTTATACAGATGGCAGTGTAGATATTTAAATGTTCCTACACATGACTGTGTAGGTATTTCCATGTTTATACAGATGTCTTTGTAGATATTTCCATGTTTATAGAGATAGCGGTGCAGATATTTCCACGTTTATACAGATAGCGGTGTATATATTTCCATGTTTATACAGATTATGGTGTAGATATTTCCATGTTTGTACAGATGGCGGTGTAGATATTTCCATGTTTATAGAGATAGCGTTGTAGATATTTCCATATTTATACAGATAACGGTGTAGAAATTTCCATGTTTATACAGATAGCGGTGTAAATATTTCCATGTTTATACAGATCACGGTGTAGATATTTCCATGTTTATAGAGATAGCAGTGCAGATATTTCCATGTTTATACAGATAGCGGTGTAGATATTTCCATGTTTATAGAGATAGCAGTGTAGATATTTCCATGTTTATACAGATAGCGGTGTAGATATTTCCATGTTTATACAGACCGCGGTGTAGATATTTCCATGTGTATACAGATAGCGGTGCAGACATTTCCATGTTTGTACAAATGGCGGTGTAGATATTTCCATGTATATACAGATGGCTGTGTAGATATTTCCATGTTTATACTGATGGCTGTGTAGATGTTTCCATGTTTATACAGATGACTTTGTAGGTATTTCCATGTTTATACAGATGGCGGTGTAGATATTTCCATGTTTATAAATAGCTGTGTAGATATTCCCATGTTTATACAGATAGCGTTGTAGATATTTCCATGTTTATACAGATCGCTTTGTAGATATTTCCATGTTTATACAGATAGCGGTGTAGATATTTCCATGTTTACACAGATCGCGGTGTAGATATTTCCATGTTTATACAGATCGTGGTGTAGATATTTCCATGTTCACAGAGATGTCTGTGTAGATATTTCCATGTTTATTCAGACGGCGGTGTAGATATTTCCATGTTTATAGAGATGGCGGTGTAGTTATTTCTATGTTTATAGAGATAGCGGCGTAAATATCTCCATGTTTATAGAGATGGTGGTGTAAGTATTTTCATGTTTATAGAGATAGCGGTGTAGATATTTCCATGTTTATACAGATAGCGGTGTTGGTATTTCCATGTTTATACAGATCGCGGTGTAGATATTTCCATGTTTATACAGATCGCTTTGTAGATATTTCCATGTTTATACAGATAGCGGTGTAGATATTTCCATGTTTACACAGATCGCGGTGTAGATATTTCCATGTTTATACAGATCGTGGTGTAGATATTTCCATGTTCACACAGATGTCTGTGTAGATATTTCCCTGTTTATTCAGATGGCGGTGTAGATATTTCCATGTTTATAGAAATGGCGGTGGATTTATTTCTATGTTTATAGAGATAGCGGTGTAAATATCTCCATGTTTATAGAGATGGTGGTGTAAGTATTTTCATGTTTATAGAGATAGCGGTGTAGATATTTCCATGTTTATGCAGATAACGGTGTTAGTATTTCCATGTTTATACAGATCGCGGTGTAGATATTTCCATGTTTATACAGATCGCGGTGTAGATATTTCCATGTTTATAGAGATAGCGATGTAGATTTTTCCATGTTTATACAGATAGCGGAGTAGATATTTCCACGTTTATAGAGATAGCGGTGTAGGTATTTCCATGTTTATAGACATAGCGGTGTAGATATTTCCATGTTTATGTAGATGGCGTTGTACATATTTCCATGTTTATACCGATAGCGGTGTTGGTATTTCCACGTTTATAGAGATAGCGATGTAGATATTTCTTGGTTATACAGCTCGCGGTGCAGATATTTATATCTTTATACAGATGGCATTGTAGATATTTCCTTATTCACACAGATGGCGGTGTAGATGTTTCCATGTTTATACAGATGGTGGAGTAGTTAGTTCCATCTTTATGGAGATGGCAGTGTATATATTTTCATGTTTATAGAGATGGCGGTGTAGATATTTCCATATTTATAGAGATAGCGGTGTACATATTTCCATCTTTCTACAGATGGCAGTGTAGATATTTCCATGTTTATACAGATAGTGGTGTAGATATTTCCATGTTTATACAGATGGCTGTGTAGATATTTCCATGTTTATACAGATGATAGTGTACATATTTCCATGTTTATACAGATAGTGGTGTAGATATTTCCATGTTTATACAGGTGACATTGTAGGTATTTCCATGTTTATACAGATGGCGGTGTAGATATTTCCATGTTTATAAATAGCTGTGTAGATATTCCCATGTTTATACAGATAGCGTTGTAGATATTTCCATGTTTATACAGATCGCTTTGTAGATATTTCCATGTTTATACAGATAGCGGTGTAGATATTTCCATGTTTACCCAGATCGCGGTGTAGATATTTCCATGTTTATACAGATCGTGGTGTAGATATTTCCATGTTCACAGAGATGTCTGTGTAGATATTTCCATGTTTATTCAGACGGCGGTGTAGATATTTCCATGTTTATAGAGATGGCGGTGTAGTTATTTCTATGTTTATAGAGATAGCGGCGTAAATATCTCCATGTTTATAGAGATGGTGGTGTAAGTATTTTCATGTTTATAGAGATAGCGGTGTAGATATTTCCATGTTTATACAGATAGCGGTGTTGGTATTTCCATGTTTATACAGATCGCGGTGTAGATATTTCCATGTTTATACAGATCGCTTTGTAGATATTTCCATGTTTATACAGATAGCGGTGTAGATATTTCCATGTTTACACAGATCGCGGTGTAGATATTTCCATGTTTATACAGATCGTGGTGTAGATATTTCCATGTTCACACAGATGTCTGTGTAGATATTTCCCTGTTTATTCAGATGGCGGTGTAGATATTTCCATGTTTATAGAAATGGCGGTGGATTTATTTCTATGTTTATAGAGATAGCGGTGTAAATATCTCCATGTTTATAGAGATGGTGGTGTAAGTATTTTCATGTTTATAGAGATAGCGGTGTAGATATTTCCATGTTTATGCAGATAACGGTGTTAGTATTTCCATGTTTATACAGATCGCGGTGTAGATATTTCCATGTTTATACAGATCGCGGTGTAGATATTTCCATGTTTATAGAGATAGCGATGTAGATTTTTCCATGTTTATACAGATAGCGGAGTAGATATTTCCACGTTTATAGAGATAGCGGTGTAGGTATTTCCATGTTTATAGACATAGCGGTGTAGATATTTCCATGTTTATGTAGATGGCGTTGTACATATTTCCATGTTTATACCGATAGCGGTGTTGGTATTTCCACGTTTATAGAGATAGCGATGTAGATATTTCTTGGTTATACAGCTCGCGGTGCAGATATTTATATCTTTATACAGATGGCATTGTAGATATTTCCTTATTCACACAGATGGCGGTGTAGATGTTTCCATGTTTATACAGATGGTGGAGTAGTTAGTTCCATCTTTATGGAGATGGCAGTGTATATATTTTCATGTTTATAGAGATGGCGGTGTAGATATTTCCATATTTATAGAGATAGCGGTGTACATATTTCCATCTTTCTACAGATGGCAGTGTAGATATTTCCATGTTTATACAGATAGTGGTGTAGATATTTCCATGTTTATACAGATGGCTGTGTAGATATTTCCATGTTTATACAGATGATAGTGTACATATTTCCATGTTTATACAGATAGTGGTGTAGATATTTCCATGTTTATACAGGTGACATTGTAGGTATTTCCTTGTTTATACAGTTGGCGATCTAGATATTTCCATGTTTATAGAGATAGCCATGTAGATATTTCCATGTTTATATAGATAGCGGTGTACACATTTCCATGTTTATAAAGATAGCAGTGTAGTTATTTCCATATTTACACAGATAGCGGAGTAAATATTTCCATGTTTATAAAGATAGAGGTGTAGATGTTTCCATGTTTGTACCGATAGCAGTGTAGATATTTCCATGTTTATACAGATCATGATGGAGATATTTCCATTTTTATACAGATAGTGGTGTAGATATTTCCATGTTTATACAGATAGCGGTGTAGATATTTCCATGTTTACAGAGATAGCGGTGTAGATAGTTCCATGTTTACACATATTGCGGTGTAGATATTTCCATCTTTACACAGATTGAGGTGTACATATTTCCATGTTTACACGGATAGCTGTGTAGATATTTCCATGTTTACCCAGAGAGTGTTATAGATATTTATATGTTTATACAGATAGCGGTGTAGATATTTTCATGTTTATAATGATAGCTGTGTAGATATTTCGCTGTTTACAGAGTTAGCGGTGTAGATATTTCCATGTTTATACAGATAGCAGTGTAGATATTTCCATGTTTATACAGATTGCGGTGTAGATATTTCCATATTTATAGAGATAGCGGTGTAGATATTTCCATATTCGCAGAGATCGCAGTGTAGATATTTCCATGTTTATATAGATAGCGGTGAAGGTATTTCCATGTTTATAGAGATAGCGGTGTAGGTATTTCCATGTTTATAGAGATAGCGGTTTAGATAATTCCATGTTTATACAGATGGCTGTGTAGATATTTCCATGTGTGTAAAGATGGCAGTGTAGTTATTGCCATGTGTATACAGATGGAAGTGTACATATTTCCATGTTTGTACTGATGACTGTGTAGATAATTCCATGTTTTTACAGATGGCTGTGTGGATATTTCCATGTTTATACAGATAGCGGTGTGGCTATTTCCATGTTTATACAGATAGCGTTGTAGATATTTCCATGATTATAGAGATGGCTGTGTAGATATTTCCGTGTTTATACAGATGGCCGTGTAGATATTTTCATGTGTATACAGATAGGGGTGTAGTTATTTCCATGTTTATAAAGATGACTCTGTAGGTATCTCCATGTTTATACAGATGGCGCTGTAGATATTTCCATGTTTATAGAGATAGGCATGTAGATATTTCCATGTTTATACAGATAGCGGTTTAGATATTTCCATGTTTATAGAGATAGCGGTGTATATATTTTCATGTTTAAAGATGTATCGATGCAGATATTTCTAGGTGTATACAGATAGCAGTGTAGATATTGCCATGTTCATGTAGATGGCGTTGTAGATATTTCCATGTATATAATTATAGCGGCGTAGATATTTCCCGGTTTATACAGATAGATGTGTAGGTATTTCCATGTTTACAGAGATAGCGGTGTAGATATTTCCATATTTGCTCTGATTGCGGTGTAGATATTTCCATCTTTACACAGATAGCGGAGTACATATTTCATGTTTACACAGATAGCTGTGTAGATATTTCCATGTTTACACAGATAGTGTTATATGTATTTCCATGTTTATTCAGATAGCGGTGTAGATATTTACATGTTAATAAAGATAGCGGTGTAGATATTTCCATGTTTATAGAGATACCGGTGGAGATATTACCATGTTTATACAGATGTCTGTGTAGATATTTCCATGTGTATACAGATGGCAGCGTAGATATTTCCATGTTTTTAAAGATGGAAATGGAGATATTTCCATGATTGTACAGATGACAGTGTAGATATTTCTATGTTTTTACAGATGGCGGTGGAGATATTTCCATGTTTATACAGATAGTGGTGTAGTTATTTCCATGTTTATACAGATAGCTTTGTAGATATTTCCATGTTTACAGAGAAAGCGGTGAAGATATTTCCATAATAGTTCTGATTGCGGTGTAGATATTTCCATCTTTACACAGATAGCCGTGTACATATCTCCATGTTTACACAGATAGCTGTGTAGATATTTTCATGTTTACACAGATAGTGCTATAGATATTTCCATGTTTATACAGATAGAGGTGTGGATATTTCCATGTTTGTAAAGATAGCGGTGTAGATATTTCCATGTTTATAAAGATAGCGGTGTAGATGTTTCCATGTTTGTACCGATAGCCGTGTAGATATTTCCATGTTTATACAGATCATGATGTAGATATTTCCATGTTTATACAGATAGTGGTGTAGATATTTCCATGTTTGTACAGATAGCGGTGTAGATATTTCCATGTTGACATAGATGGTGGCGTAGATAGTTCCATGTTTACATATATTGCGTTGTAGAGATTTCCATCTTTACACAGATAGCTGTGTACATATCTCCATGTTTACACAGATAGCTGTGTAGATATTTCCATGTTTACACAGATAGTGCTATTGATATTTCCATGTTTATACAGATAGAGGTGTGGATATTTCCATGTTTGTAAAGATAGCGATGTAGATATTTACATGTTTATACAGATAGCCGTGTGGATACTGCCATGTTTATAAAGATAGCGATGTAGATATTTCCATGTTTATACAGATAGCGGGGGAGATGTTTCCATACTTATACAGATAGCGGTGGAGATAATTCCATGTTTATACAGATGGCTGTGTAGATACTTCCATGTTTATACAGACGGCAGTGTAGATATTTCCATGTGTATAGCGATGGAGGTGTAGATATTTACATGGTTATACATGTGACTGTGTTGGTATTTCCATGTTTTTACACATGCCGGTGTAGATATTTCCATGTTTATACAGATAGCGGTGTGGCTATTTCCATGTTTATACAGATAGCAGTGTAGATATTTCCATGTTTATAGAGATGGCTTTGTAGATATTTCCATGTTTTTACAGATGGCAGTGTAGATATTTCCACGTTTATACAGATAGTAGTGTAGATATTTCCATGTTTATACAGATGACTCTGTAGGTATTTCCATGTTTATACAGTTGGCCGTGTAGATATTTCCATGTTTATAGAGATAGCCATGTAGATATTTCCATGTTTATACAGATAGCGGTGTACACATTTCCATGTTTATAGAGATAGCAGTGTAGATATTTCCATATTTATACAGATAGCGGTGTAGGTATTTCCATGTTTATACAGATAGCTGTGTAGATATTTCCAGGTTTGTACCGATAGCGGTGTAGGTATTTCGATGTTTATACAGATAATGATGTAGATATTTCCATGTTTATACAGATAGCGATGTAGATATTTCCATGTTTACACAGATATCGGTGTAGATATTTCCATGTTTGTACCGATAGCGGTGTAGGTATTTCCATGTTTATGCAGATCATGATGTAGATATTTCCATGTTTATACAGATAGCGGTGTAGATATTTCCATGTTTATACAGATAGCATTGTAGATATTTCCATGTTTATAGAGATAGCGGGGGAGGTGTTTCCAAGTTTATAATGATAGCGGGGGAGACGTTTCCATGTTTATACAGGTAGTGGTGTAGATGATTCCATGTTTATACAGATGGCTGTGTAGATATTTGTATGTGTATAAAGACGGCAGTGTAGCTATTTCCATGTTTATAGCGATGGAGGTGTAGATATTTCCATGTTTATACAGATAGCGGTGTGGCTATTTCCATGTTTATACAGATAGCGGTGTAGATTTTTCCATGTTTATAGAGATGGCTGTGTAGATATTTCCATGTATACACAGATGGCATTGTAGATATTTCCATGTTTATACAGATAGTGGTGTAGATATTTCCATGTTTATACAGATGACTGTGTAGGAATTTCCATGATTATACAGTTGGCGGTGTAGATATTTCCATGTTCATAGAGATAGCCATGTAGATATTTCCATGTTTATACAGATAGCGGTGTACACATTTCCATGTTTATAGAGAGAGCAGTGTAGTTATTTCCATATTTATACATATAGCGGTGTAGATATTTCCATGTTTGTACAGATAGCGGTGTAGATATTTCCATGTTTATACAGATAGCGGTGTAGATATTTCCATGTTTATACAGATAGCGGTGTAGATGTTTCCATGTTTATAAAGATAGCATTGTGGATACTTCCATGTTTACAGAGATAGCAGTGTAGATATTTCCATGTTTACACAGATAGCGGCATAGATATTTCCATCTTTACACAGATAGTGGAGTACATATTTCCATGTTTACACGGATAGCTGTGTAGATATTTCCATGTTTACACAGATAGTGTTATAGATATTTCCATGTTTATACAGACAGCGGTGTAGATATTTTCATATTTATACAGATAATAGTGTAGATATTTCCATGTTTATACAGATAGCGGTGTAGCTTTTTCCATGTTTATATAGATAGCAGTTTAGATATTTCCATGTTTATACAGGTCGTGCTGTAGATATTTCCATGTTTTTACGGATAGCGGTGTAGATATTTCAATGTTTTTACAGATAGCGGAGTAGATATTTCCATGTTTACAGAGATAGCTGTGTAGATATTTCCATGTTTACAGAGATAGCGGTGTAGATATTTCCATATTTGCTCTGATTGTGGTGTAGATATTTCCATCTTTACACAGATAGCGGTGTACATATTTCCATGTTTACACAGATAGCCGTGTAGATATTTCCATGTTTACACAGATAGTGTTATAGATATTTCCATGTTTATACTGATAACGGTGTGGATATTTCCATGTTTATAAAGATAGCGGTGTAGACATTTCCATGTTTATAGAGATAGCGGTGGAGATATTTCCATGTTCACAGAGATAGCGGTGTAGTTATTTCCATATTTGCACAGATTGCGGTGTTGATATTTCCATGTTTATACAGATAGCGGTGTAGATATTTCAATGTTTATACAGATAGCGGTGGAGGTATTTCCATGTTTATATAGATAGCGGTGTACATAATTCCATGTTTATACATGTGGCTGTGTGGATATTTCCATGTGTATACAGATGGCAGTGTAGATATTTCCGTGTGTATACACATGGAGGTGTAGATATTTCCATGTTTATACAGATGACTGTGTGGATATTTCCATGTTTTTACAGATGGTGGTATAGATATTTCCATGTTTATACTGATGGCGGTGTTGGTATTTCCATGTTTACACAGATAGCGGAGTAGATATTTCCATATTTATAGAGATGGCTGTGTAGATATTTCATTGTTTATACAGATGGCCGTGTAGATATTTCCATGTTTATACAGATAGTTTTGTAGATATTTCAATGTTTATACAGATGACTGCGTAGGTATTTCCATGTTTACACAGATGGCGGTGTAGATATTTCCATGTTTATAGAGATAGCCGAGTAGCTATTTCCAAGTTTAGGCAGATATTGTTGTAGACATTTCCATGTTTATAGAGATAGCAGTGTAGAGATTTCAATATTTCTACAGATAGCGGTGTAGATATTTCCATCTTTTTACAGATGGCGGTGTAGATGTTTCCATCTTTATAGAGATAGCGTTGTGGATATTTCCATGTTTATACAGATCGTGGTGTAGATGTTTCCATGTTTTTACAGATAGCGGTGTAGATGTTTCCATGTTTATACAGATAGCGGTGAACATATTTCCATGTTAACAGAGATAGTGGTGTGGATATTTAAATGTTTATACAGATAGCGATGTAGATAGTTCCATGTTTAAACAGATAGCGGTGTAGATATTTCCAAGTTTATACAGATATCATTGGAGATATTTCCCTGTTTAAACAGATTGCCATGGAGATATTTCCATGTTTTTACAGATGGCGGAGTAGATATTTCCAAGTTTATACAGATAGCGGTGTAGGTATTTCCATGTTTATACAGACAGCGGTGTAGATATTTCCATGTTTCTACAGATAGCGGTGTAGGTATTTCCATGTTTATGAAGATAGCGGTGTGGCTATTTCCATGTTTATACAAATACCGGTGTAGATATTTCCAAGTTTATAGAGATGGCTGTGTAGATATTTCCATGTTTACAGAGATAGCGGTGTAGATATTTCCATGTTTATAGAGATAGCGGTGTAGATATTTCCATTTTTACACAGATAGCTGCGTAGATATTTCCATGTTTACAGAGATAGTGTTATAGATATTTCCATGTTTATACAGATAACGGTGTAGATTTTCCATGTTTATACAGATAGCGGTGTAGATATTTCCATGTTTATACAGATAGCGGTGTAGATATTTCCATTTTTACACAGAGAGCTGTGTAGATATTTCCATGTTTACAGAGATAGTGTTAGAGATATTTACATGTTTATACAGATAACGGTGTAAATTTTCCATGTTTATAAAGATAGCGGTGTAGATATTTCCATGTTTATACAGATAGCGGTGTAGGTATTTCCATGTTTATACAGATAGCGGTGTAGATATTTCCATGTTCACAGAGATAGTGGTGTAGATATTTCCATATTTGCTCAGATTTCGGTGTAGATATTTCCATGTTTATACAGATAGCGGTGTAGGTATTTCCATGTTTATAGAGATATCGGTGTAGATAATTCCATGTTTATACAGATGGCTGTGCAGGTATTTCCATGTGTATACAGATGGAAGTGTAGATATTTCCATGTGTATACACATGGAGGTGTAGATATTTCCATGTTTACACAGATGACTGTGTAGATAATTCCATGTTTTTACAGATGGCGGTGTAGATATTTCAATGTTTATACAGATAGCGGTGTGGCTATTTCCATGTTTATACAGATAGCGGTGTAGATATTTCCATGTTTACAGAGATGGCTGTGTAGATATTTCCTAGTTTATACAGATGGCCGTGTAGATATTTCCATATTTATACAGATAGTGGTGTAGATATTTCCATGTTTATACAGATGGCGGTGTAGATATTTCCATGTTTATAGAGATAGCCATGTCGCTATTTCCATGTTTGTACTGATAGCGTTGAAGACATTTCCATGTTTATAGAGATAGCAGTGTAGATATTTCCATATTTATACAGATAGCGGTGTACATATTTCCATGTTTAAACAGATAGCTGTGTAGATATTTCCATGTTTATACAGATATCGTTGGAGATATTTCCCTGTTTATACAGATAGCATTATAGATATTTTGAGGTTTATACAGATAGCGGTGTAGATATTTCCACATTTGTTCAGATAGCAGTGTTGCTCTTTCCATGTTTATACAGATAGCGGTGTAGATATTTCCATGTTTATGCAGATGGCGGTGTAGATATTTCCTAGTTTATAGAGATGGCGGTGTAGATACTTCCATGTTTATAGAGATAGCCATGGAGATATTTCCATGTGTATAGAGATAGCATTGTAGATATTTCCATGTTTATAGAGATGGCTCTGTAGATATTTCCATGTTTATACAGATGGCGGTGTAGATATTTCCATGTTTACCGATGGTGGTGTAGATACTTCCATGTTTACAGAGATAGCTGTGTAGATATTTCAATCTTTGCACAGATTGCGGTGTAGATATTTCCTTGTTTACAGAGATAGCGGTGTAGTTATTTCCAAGTATACACAGATAGCTGTGTAGATATTTCCATGTTTAAACAGATAGTGTTGAAGATATTTCCATGTTTACACAGATGGCGTTGTAGATATTTCCATGTTTATACAGATAGCGGTGTAGATATTTCCAAGCTTACACAGATAGCTGTGCAGATATTTCCATGTTTACACAGATAGCTTTTTAGATATTTCCATGTTTATACAGATTGCGGTGTGGGTATTTCCATGTTTATACAGATAGCGGTGTACATAGTTCCATGTTTACACAGATAGCGGTGGAGATATTTCCATGTTTATACAGATAGCGATTTAGATATTTCCATGTTAATACAGATAGCAGTGTAGATATTTCCATGTTTATACAGAAAGCCGTGTAGATACTTCCATGTTTATAGAAATAGCGTTGTTGATGTTTCCATTTTTATATCGATAGTGGTGTAGATATTTCCATGTTTATAGAGATAGCGGTGGAGATATTTCCATGTTTATACAGATGGCTGTGTAGATATTTAAATGTGTATACAGATGGTGGTGTAGATATTTACATGTTCATAGAGATGGTGGTGTAGATACTTCTATGTTTATACAAACGAGTGTGTAGATATTTGCAAGTTTATACAGATAGCGCTGTAGATATTTCCACGTTTAAACAGATAACGATGGAGATATTTCCATGTTTATGAAGATAGTGATGTAGAAATTTCCATGTTTATACAGAGAGCAGTGTGGATATTTTCATGTTTATACAGATGGCGGGGTAGATATATCCATGTTTATAGCGATTGCGGTGTATATATTTCCATGTATATAGAGATAGCGGTTTAGATACTTCAATGTTTATAGAGATGGTGGTGTAGATATTTCCATGTTTATACAGATAGCTGTGTAGATATTTCCATGTCTATACAGATAGGGTTGAAGATATTTCCATGTTTATACAGATAGCTGTGTAGATATTTCCATGTTTATACAGATAGCGCTGTAGATATTTCCACGTTTAAACAGATAACGATGGAGATATTTCCATGTTTTGAAGATAGTGATGTAGATATTTCCATGTTTATACAGAGAGCGGTGTAGATATTTTCATGTTTATACAGAGGGCTGTGTAGATATTTCCATATGTATAAAGATGGCGGTGTATATATTTCCGTGTTTATAGAGAAGGTGGTGTAGATATTTCCATGTTTATAGAGACGACTGTGTAGATACTTGCAAGTTTATACAGATGGTGGTGTAGATGTTTCCATCTTCATAGAGATAGTGGTGTAGATATTTCCATGTTTATACAGACGACTGTGTAGATACTTGCAAGTTTATACAGATGGTGGTGTAGATGTTTCCATCTTTATAGAGATAGTGGTGTAGATATTTCCATGTTTACACAGATAGCGGTGTCGATATTTCCATGTTTATACAGATAGCGGTGTTGATATTACCATGTTTATACAGATAGCGGTGGAGATATTTCCATGTTTATAGAGATGGTGGTGAAAACATTTCCATGTTTATAGAGATTGCAGTGTAGATATTTCAACGTTTATACAGAGAGAGGTGTAGATATTTCCATGTTTACTGAGATAGCGGTTGGAGATATTACCACATTTATTCACATATTGATGTAGATATTTCCACGTTTATACAGATAGTGTTGTAGATATTTTGACGTTTATACAGAAAGCGGTGTAGATATTTCCACGTTTATACAGATATCGGTGTAGATATTTCCATCTTTATACAGATAGCGGTGTAGATATTTAAATGTTTATGCAGACGGCGGTGTAGATATTTCCTAGTTTGTAGAGATGGCGGTGTAGATATTTCCATGTTTGTAGAGATAGCCGTGCAGATATTTCCATGTTAATAGAGATAGCTGTGTAGGTATTTCCATGTTTATAGAGATGGCTGTGTAGATATTTCCATGTTTACAGATGGTGGTGTAGATATTAAGATATTTACAGAGATAGCGGTGTAGATGTTTCAATCTTTGCACACATTGCGGTGTAGATATTTCCATCTTTACACAGATAGCAGTGTAGATATTTCCTAGTTTACACAGATAGCTGTGTTGATAATTCCATGTTTACACAGATAGTGTTGAAGATATTTCCATGTTTACATAGATAGCGGTGTACGTATTTCCATGTTTATAAAGATAGCGGTTTAGATATTTCCATGTTTATACAGATAGCTGTGGAGATATTTCCATGTTTATACAGATAGCGATGTAGTTATTTCCATGTTTATACAGATAGAGGTGTTGATATATCCATCGTTGAACAGACTGCAGTGTAGATATTTCCATCTGTACACAGATAGAAGTGTGGAGATTCCGATGTTTACACATGTAGCTGTTTAGATATTTCCATGTTTATGCAGATAGCATTGTAGATATTTCCATGTTTATACAGATAGTGGTGTAGATATTTCCATGTTTATACAGATAGCGATGGAGATATTTCCATGTTTATAGAGATGGTGGTGTAAATATTTCCATGTTTATAGAAATGGTGGTGTAGATATTTCCATGTTTATACAGACGTCTGTGTAGATATTTGCATGTTTATACAGATGGCGGTGTACATATTTCCATCTTTGCAGAGATAGCGGTGTAGATATTTCCATGTTCATACAGATAGCGGTGTAGATAGTTCCATGTTAATAGAGATAGCGGTGTAGATATTTCCATATTTATACAGATAGCGGTGTAGATATGTCCATGTTTATACAGATGACGGTGTAGATATTTCCATGTTTATTCAGATGGCATAGATATTTCCATGTTTATACAGATAGCGCTGTAGATATCTCCATGTTTGTGTAGATTGCAGTGTAGATAATTCCATGTTTACAGAGATAGCGGTGTAGATATTTCCATCTTTGCACTGATTGTGGTGTAGATATTTCCATGTTTACAGAGACAGCGGAGTAGATATTTCCGTGTTTACACAGATAGCCTTGTAGATAATTCCATGTTTATACAGGCAGCGTTGTAGATATTTCCATGTTTATAGAGATAGCGCTGGAGATATTTCCATGTTTATACAGATAGCGATGTAGATATTTCCATGCTTACGCAGATAGCGGTGTAGTTATTTCCATGTTTATACTGATAGCGGTGTAAATATTTCCATGTTTATGCAGATAGTGGTGTAGATATTTCCATGTTTTTACAGATAGCGGTGTAGATATTTCCATGTTTACAGAGATAGCAGTGTAGATATTTCCATCATTGCACAGATTGCAGTGTAGATATTTCCATGTTTACACAGATAGCGGTGTAGATATTTCCATGTTTACACAGATATCTGTGTATATATTTCCATGTTTACACAGATAGCCTTGTAGATATTTCCATGTTTATACAGATAGGGGTGTAGATATTTCCATGTTTATAAAGATAGCGGTATAGATATTTCCATGTTTATACAGATAGCGTTGCAGGTATTCCCATGTTTATAGAGATAGCGGTGTAGATATTTCCATGTTCATAGAGATAGTGGTGTAGATATTTCCACGTTTATACAGATAGCGGTGTAGATATTTCCATGTTTATACACATAGGGGTGTAGATATTTCCAAGTTTATACAGTTAACGGAGAAGATATTTCCATGTTTATACAGATGGCAGTGTAGATATTTCCAAGTTTATACAGATAGCGGTGCAGATATTTCCATGTTTATACAGATTGCGGTATACATATTTCCATGTTTATAGAGATAGCTGTGTAGATATTTCCATGTTTATACGGATGGCTGTGTAGATATTTCCATGTGTATACAGATGGTAGTGTAGATATTTCCATGTTTATACAGATGGCGGTGTAGATATTTCCAGGTTTATACAGATAGCGGTGTTGCTATTTCCATGTTTATACAGATAGCAGTGAAGATATTTCCATGTTTATAGAGATGGCTGTGTGGATAGTTCCATATTTATACAGATGTCATTGTAGAGATTTCCATGTTTATGAAAATAGTTGTGTAGATATTTCCATGTTTATACAGATGACTGTGCAGGTATTTCCTTGTTTATACAGATTGCGGTATAGATATTTCTGTGTTTATTGAGATATCCATGTAGATATTTCCATATTTATACTGATAGCGGTGTAGACATTTCCATGTTTATAGAGATAGCGGTGTAAATATTTCCATATTGATACAGATAGCGGTGTAGATATTTCCATGTTTATACAGATAGCAGTCTAGATATTTCCATGTTTACACAAATAGCGTTGTAGTTATTTCCATGTTTATACAGATAGCAGTGTAGATATTTACATATTTATACAGATAGCGGTGTAGATATTTCCATGTTTATGCAGGTAGAGGTGTAGATATTTCCATGTTTATGCAGATCGTAGTGCAGATATTTCCATCTTTCTACAGATGGCAGTGTAGATATTTCTATGTTTATACAGATTGCGGTGCAGAGATTTTCATGTTTATACAGATGGCGGTGTAGATATTTCCATGTTTATGCAGATGGCGGTGTAGATATTTCCATGTTTATAGAGATGGCCGTGTAGATATTTCTATGTTTACAGAGTTATCGGTGTAGATAATTCCAAATTTACAGAGATGGCGGTGTAGGTATTTCCATGTTTATAGAGATAGTGGTGCAGATATTTCCATGTTTATATAGATCGCGGCGTAGATATTTCCATCTTTATACAGATGGGAGTGTAGTTTTTTCCATGTTTATACAGATAGCGGTGTAGATATTTCCATGTTTACACAGATGGCAGTGTAGATAGTTCCATGTTTATGGAGGTGGCATGTAGATATTTTCATGCTTATAGAGATGGCGGTGTATATATTTCCCTGTTTATAGAGATAGCGGTGTAGATATTTCCATGATTACAGAGATTTCGGTGTAGGTATTTCCATGAGTATAGAGATAGCGTTGCAGATGTTTCCATGTTTATAATGATGGCTGTGTAGATACTTCTATGTGTATACAGATGGCAATTTAGATATTTCCATGTTTACAGAGATGGTGGTGTAGATATTTCCATGTATGTACAGATGACTCTGTAGATATTTCCATGTTTATACATATAGCGGTGTAGATATTTCCAAGTTTATGGAGATAGCGGTGCAGATATTTCCATGTTTATAGAGATAGCGGAGCAGATATTTCCATGTTTATAGAGATTGCGGTGTAGATATTTCCATCTTTACACAGATACCTGTGTACATATTTCCATGTTTACGCAGATAGCTGTGTAGATATTTCCATGTTTACACAGATAGTGTTATAGATATTTCCATGTTTATATAGATATCGGTGTAGATATTTCCATATTTCTACAGATAGTGATGGAGATATTTCCATGTTTATACAGGTAGAGTTGCAGATATTTCCATGTTTATGCAGATCGCGGTGCAGATATTTCCATCTTTCTACAGACGGCAGTGTAGATATTTCTATGTTTATACAGAAGGTGGTGTAGATATTTCCATGTATATACAGATGACTGTGTAGATATTTTCATGTTTATACAGATGGCTGTGTAGATATCTCCATGTTTATACAGATGGCGGTGTAGACATTTCCATGTTTTTGGAGGTAGCGGTGTAGATATTTCCATGTTTGTACATATAACGGTGCAGATATTTCCAAGTTTATAGAGATAGCGGTGTAGATATTTCCATCTTGGAACAGATTGCGGTGAAGATATTTCCATCTTTACACAGATAGCGGCGTATATGTTTCCATGTTTACACTGATAGCGTTGTAGATATTTCCATGTTTATACAGATAGTGGTGTAGATGTTTCCATGTTTATACAGACAGCAGTGGAGATATTTCCATGTTTATACAGAGAGCGGTGTAGATATTTCTTGTTTATACAGATAGCGGTGTAGATATTTCCATGTTTATACAGATAGCAGTGTACATATTTCCATGTTAACAGAGACAGCGGTATAGGTATTTCCATATTTGCACGGATTTAGGAGTAGATATTTCCATCTTTACAGAGATAGTTGTGTTCATATTTCCATGTTTACACAGATAGCTGTGTAGATATTTCCATGTTTACACAGTTTTGTAGATATTTCCATGTTTATACAGATAGCGGTGTAGATATTTCTATGTTTATAAAGATAGCGGTGTCCATATTTCCATGTTTATAGAGATAGCGGTGGAGGTATTTACATGTTTATTCAGATAGCTATGAAGAGATTTCCATGTTTATACAGATAGCAGTGTAGATATTTCCATGTTTATACCGATAGTGGTGTAGATGTTTCTATGTTTATAGTGATAGCGGTGTAGATATTCCCATGTTTATACAGAGAGCGGTGGCAATATTTCCATGTTTATACAGAGTTCTCTGTAGATATTTCCATGTTTATATAGATGACGGTGTAGATATTTCCAGGTTTATACAGATGACTGTGTAGATATTTCCATGTTAATACAGATGGCGGTGTAGATATTTCCATGTTTATAGAGATAGCGGTGTAGATATTTCCATGTTTATTGAGATAGCGGTGTAAATATTTCCATATTTATACAGATAGTGGTGTAGATATTTCCATGTTTTTACAGATAGCGGTGTAGATATTTCCATCTTTATTCAGAGAGTGCTGTACATATTTCCATGTTTATACAGATCACTGTGTAGATATTTCTATGTTTATCCAGATAACGTTGTAGATATTTCCATCTTTATACAAACGGTGGTGTAGATATTTCCATGTTCCTACACATGACTGTGTAGTTATTTCCATGTTTATACTGATGGCGGTGTAGATATTTCCATATTTATAGAGATAGCAGTGTTGATATTTCCAGGTTTATACAGATAGCGGTGTAAATATTTCCATGTTTATACAGATCGTGGTGTAGATATTTCCATGTTTATACAGATACCGGTGTAGATATTTTCATGTTTATACAGACTGCAGTGTAGGCATTTCTATGTTTATACAGATAGCGGTGTAGATATTTCCATGTTTGTACAGATGGCGGTGTTGATATTTCCATCTGTACACAGATTGCCGTGTAGATATTTCCATCTTTATACAGATGGCGTTGTAGATATTTCCATGGATATGCAGATGGCGGTGTGGATATTTCCATGTTTATAGAGAGAGCGGTGTAGGTATTTCCATGTTTATAGACATAGCGGTGTAGATATTTCCATGTTTATATAGATGGCGTTGTAGATATTTCCATGTTTATACCGATAGCGGTGGTGGTATTTCCATGTTTATATAGATAGCGATGTAGATATTTCCATGTTTATACAGCTCGCAGTGCAGATATTTATATCTTTATACCGATGGCATTGTAGATATTTCCTTATTCACACAGATGGCGGTGTAGATGTTTCCATGTTTATAGAGATAGCAGTGTAGATATTTACATGTTTATTCAGATGGCTGTGTAGATATTTCCATGTGTAAACAGATGTCATTGTAGATATTTCCATGTTTACAGATGACTGTCTAGGTATTTCCATGTTTTTACAGATGGCAGTGCAGGTATTTCCATGTTTATAGAGATAGCGGTGTAGATATTTCCATATTTCTACAGATCGCGGTGTTGATATTTCCATCTAAACACAGATGGCCGTGTAGATATTTCCATGTTTATACAGATGGCGGCGTAGATATTTCCATGGACATGCAGATGACGGTGTAGTTATTTCCATGTTTATACAGATAGCGGTGTAGATATTTCCATGTTTACACAGATGGTGGTGTAGATATTTCCGTGTTTATACACATGGCGGAGTAGATACTTCCATCTTTATGGAGATGGCAGTGTAGATATTTTCATGTTTATAGAGATGGCGGTGTAGATATTTCCATATTTATAGAGATAGCGGTGTAGATATTTCCATCTTTCTACAGATGTCAGTGTAGATATTTCCATGTTTATACAGATGGCGGTGTAGATATTACCATATTTATACAGATGTCTGTGTAGATATTTCCATGTGTATACAGATGGTATTGTAGCTATTTCCATGTTTATAGAGATGGTGGTGTAGATATTTCCATGTTTATTCAGATGACTGTGTAGATATTTCCATGTTTTATAGATGGCAGTGTAGATATTTCAATGTTTATAGAGATGGCACTGTAGATATTTCCATGTTTATACAGATAACGGTGGAGATAGTTCCATGTTTATACACATAGCGGTGTACATATTTCCATGTTTATAGAGACAGCGGTGTAGGTATTTCCATGTTTATACAGATAGCGGTGCAGATATTTCCATGTTTATACAGATGCCTATGCAGGTATTTCCATTTTTATACAGAGGGCTGTGTAGATATTTCTATGTTTATACAGATGGCAGTGTAGATATTTCCAGGTTCCTACACATGACTGTGTAGGCATTTCCATCTTTATACAGATGGCTTTGTAGATGTTTCCATGTTTATAGAGATAGCGGTGCAGATATTTCCATGTGTATACGGATAGCGGTGTATATATTTCCACGTTTATACAGATTGTGGTGTAGATATTTCCATGTTTATACAGATACCGGTGTAGATATTTCCATGTTTATACCGACCGCAGTGTAGATATTTCCATGTTTATAGAGATAGCAGTGTATACATTTCCATGTTTGTTCAGATGGCGGTGTTGATGTTTCCATCTATACACACATTGCCGTGTAGGTATTTCCATGTGTATACATATGGCATTGTAGATATTTCCATGTTTATACCGATGGTGGTGTAGATATTTCCAGGTTTACACAGATGACTGTAAAGGTATTTCCATGTTTATACAGATGGCGGTGTAGATATTGCCATGTTTGTAGAGATAGCGGTGTAGATATTTCCATATTTATACAGATAACGGTGAAGAAATTTCCATGTTAATACAGATATCGGTGTTGGTTTTTCCATGTTTATAGAGATAGCTGTGTGGATATTTCCATGTTTACAGATAGGGGTGTAGATATTTCCATGTTTATAGAGATGGCGGTGTAGATATTTCCATGTTTACACAGATCACGGTGTAGATATTTCCTTGTTTATACAGATCATGGTGTAGATATTTCCATGTTTATACAGATCGCGGTGTTGATATTACCATGTTTATAGGGATAGCGGTGCAAATATTTCCACATTTATACAGATAGCGGTGTAGTTATTAGCATGTTTATGCAGATAGCAGTGTAGATATTTCCATTTTTAAACAGATGACTGTGTATATATTTCAATGTTTAAACAGATGGCAGTGTAGATATTTCCTTGTTTATACAAATAGCAGTGTAGTTATTTCCATGTTTATACACATAGCGGTGTAGATATTTCCATGTATATACAGATGGCTGTGTAGATATTTCCATGTTTATACAGATGGCTGTGTAGATATTTCCATGTTTATACTGATGACTTTGTAGGTATTTCCATGTTTATACAGATGGCATTGAAGATATTTCCATGTTTATAGAGATAGCTGTGTAGATATTTCCATGTTTATACAGATAGCGGTGTAGATATTTCCATGTTTATACAGATCGCGGTGTAGATATTTCCATGTTTATACAGATCGTGGTGTAGATATTTCCATGTTTATACAGACATCAGTGGAGATATTTCCATGTTTATACACGTAGCGGTGTACATATTTCCATGTTTATAGAGACAGAGGTGTAGGTATTTCCATGTTTATACAGATAGCGGTGCAGATATTTCCATGTTTATACAGATGCCTATGCAGATATTTCCTTATTCATACAGAGGGCTGTGTAGACATTTCCATGTTTATACAGATGGCAGTGTATGTATTTCCATGTTCCTAGACATCACTGTGTAGGTATTTCCATGTTTATACAGATGGCTTTGTAGATATTTCCATGTTAACAGAGATATCGGTGCAGATATTTCCATGTTTATACAGATAGCGGTGTGTATATTTCCATGTTTATACAGATCGTGGTGTAGATATTTCCATGTTTATACAGATACCGGTGTAGATATTTCCATGTTTATACAGACCACAGTGTAGATATTTCCATGTTTATAGAGATAGCGTTGTAGATATTTCCATGTTTGTACAGATGGGGGTGTTGATTTTTCCATCTATACACAGATTGCCGTGTAGGTATTTCCATGTTTATACAGATGGCATTGTAGATATTTCCATGTTTATACAGATGGTGGTGTAGATATTTCCATGTTTATACAGATGACTGTCTAGTTATTTCCATGTTTTTACACATGGCATTGTAGATATTTCCATGTTTATAGAGATAGCAGTGTAGATATTTCCATGTTTATACAGATTACGGTGTAGATATTTCCATGTTTATACAGATACCGGTGTAGATATTTCCATGTTTATACAGATAGCCGTGTAAATATTTCCATGTTTATACAGATCACGGTGTAGATATTTCCATGTTTATAGAGATAGCGGTGTTGATATTTCCATGTTTATACAGATAGTGGTGTAGATATTTTCATGTTTATACAGACCACGGTGTAAATATTTCCATGTTTATTCAGATAGCGTTGCAGATATTTCCATGTTTGTACTGATGGCGGTGTTGATATTTCCATCTATACACTGATGACCTTGTAGATATTTCCATGTTTATACAGATGGCGGCGCAGATATTTCTATGGATATGCAGATGGCGGTGTAAATATTTCCATATTTATACAGAAAGCGGTGTAGTTATTTCCATGTTTATATAGATAGCGGTGTAGATATTTCCATGTATATACACATGGCTGTGTAGATATTTCCATGTGTATACAGATGGTGGTGTAGATATTTCCAAGTTTATACAGATAACCTTGTATGTATTTCCATGTTTATACAGAGGGCGGTGTAGATATTTCGATGTTTATAGAGATAGCAGTGGAGATATTTCCATGTTTATACAGATAGCGGTGTAGATATTTCCATGTTTATACTGATCGCGGTGTAGATATTCCCATGTTTTTAGAGATGGCGGTGTAGATATTTCCATGTTCATAGAGATAGCGGTGTTGACTTTTCTATGTTAATAGAGATAGCGGTGTGGATATTTCCATGTTTATACAGATAGGGTAGTAGATATTTCCATGTTTATAGAGATGGCGGTGTAGATATTTCCATGTTTGTACAGATCACGGTGTAAATGTTTCCATGTTTATACAGATCATGGTGTAGGTATTTCCATGTTTATACAGATCGCAGTGTTGATATTACCATGTTTATAGGGATAGCGGTGCAAATATTTCCACATTTATACAGATAGCGGTGTAGTTATTAGCATGTTTATACAGATAGCAGTGTAGATATTTACATGTATAAACACATGTCTGTGTATATATTTCCATGTTTAAACAGATGGCGGTGTAGATATTTCCTTGTTTATACAAATAGCGGTGTAGTTATTTCCATGTTTATACAGATAGCGGTGTAGATATTTCCATGTATATACCGATGGCTGTGTAGATATTTCCATGTTTATACAAATGGCTGTGTAGATATTTCCATGTTTACACAGATGACTTTGTAGGTATTTCCGTGTTTATACAGATGGCGGTGTGGATATTTCCATGTTTATAGAGATAGCTGTGTACATATTTCCATGTTTTTACAGATAGCGGTGCAGATATTTCCATGTTTATACAGAACGCGGTGTAGATATTTACATGTTTATAGAGATAGCGGTGTAGATATTTCCATATTTATAGAGATAACTGTGAAGTTATTTCCATGTTTATACAGATAGCGGTGTAAATATTTCAATGTTTATACAGATCATGGCGCAGATATTTCCATGTTTATATAGATGGCGGTGTAGATATTTCCATGTTTATACAGATAGCGGTGTAGATATTTCCATGTTTATACAGACCGCGGTGTAGATATTTCCACGTTTATACAGATAGCGGTGTAGATATTTCCATGTTTGTACAGATGGCGGTGTTGATATTTCCATGTTTATAAATAGCTGTGTAGATATTTCCATGTTTATACAGATAGCGGTGTAGATATTTCCATGTTTACACAGATCGCGGTGTAGATATTTCCATGTTTATACAGATCGTGGTGTAGATATTTCCATGTTCACACAGATGTCTGTGTAGATATTTCCATGTTTATTCAGATGGCGGTGTAGATATTTCCATGTTTATAGAGATGGCGGGGTAGTTATTTCTATGTTTGTAGAGATAGCAGTGTAGGTATTTCCATGTTTATAGACATAGCGGTGTAGATATTTCCATGTTTATATAGATGGCGTTGTAGATATTTCCATGTTTATACCGATAGCGGTGTTGGTATTTCCACATTTATACAGATAGCGATGTAGATATTTCCATGGTTATACAGGTCGCGGTGCAGATATTTGTATCTTTATACAGATGGCATTGTAGATATTTCCTTATTCACACAGATGTCGGTGTAGATGTTTCCATGTTTATACAGATGGCGGAGTAGTTCCATCTTTATGGAGATGGCAGTGTAGATATTTTCATGTTTATAGAGATGGCGGTGTAGATATTTCCATATTTATAGAGATAGCGGTGTACATATTTCCATCTTTCTACAGATGGCAGTGTAGATATTTCCATGTTTATACAGATGGCCGTGTAGATATTTCCATATTTATACAGATGTCTGTGTAGATATTTCCATGTGTACACAGATGGTATTGTAGGTAATTCGATGTTTATTCAGATGACTGTGTAGATATTTCCATGTTTTTACAGATGGCAGTGTAGATATTTCAATGTTTATAGAGATGGCGCTGTAGATATTTCCATGTTTATACAGATAACGGTGGAGATATTTCCATGTTTATACAGAGAGCAGTGGAGTTACTTCCATGTTTATACACATAGCGGTGTACATATTTCCACGTTTATAGAGACAGCGTTGTAGGTTTTTCCATGTTTATACAGATAGCAGTGCAGATATTTCCATGTTTACACAGATGCCTATGCAGGTATTTCCATATTTATAAAGAGGGCTGTGTAGATATTTCTATGTTTATACAGATGGCAGTGTAGATATTTAAATGTTCCTACACATGACTGTGTAGGTATTTCCATGTTTATACAGATGTCTTTGTAGATATTTCCATGTTTATAGAGATAGCGGTGCAGATATTTCCATGTTTATACAGATGGCGGTGTAGATATTTCCATGTTTATAGAGATAGCGTTGTAGATATTTCCATATTTATACAGATAACGGTATAGAAATTTCCATGTTTATACAGATAGCGGTGTAAATATTTCCATGTTTATACAGATCACGGTGTAGATATTTCCATGTTTATAGAGATAGCGGTGTAGATATTTCCATGTTTATACAGATAGCAGTGTAGATATTTCCATGTTTATGCAGACCGCGGTGTAGATAATTCCATGTTTATACAGATAGCGGTGCAGACATTTCCATGTTTGTACAAATGGCGGTGTAGATATTTCCATGTATATACAGATGGCTGTGTAGATATTTCCATGTTTATACAGATGGCTGTGTAGATGTTTCCATGTTTATACAGATGACTTTGTAGGTATTTCCATGTTTATACAGATGGCGGTGTAGATATTTCCATGTTTATAAATAGCTGTGTAGATATTTCCATGTTTATACAGATCGCGGTGTAGATATTTCCATGTTTATACAGATAGCGGTGTAGATATTTCCTTGTTTATACAGATTGCGGTGTAGATATTACCATGTTTATACAGATCGTGGTGTAGATATTTCCATGTTCACACAGATGTCTGTGTAGATATTTCCATGTTTATTCAGATGGCGGTGTAGATATTTCCATGTTTATAGAGATGGCGGGGTAGTTATTTCTATGTTTATAGAGATAGCGTTGTAAATATCTCCATGTTTATAGAGATGGTGTTGTAAATATTTTCATGTTTATAGTGAAAGCGGTGTAGATATTTCCATGTTTATACAGATAACGGTGTTGGTATTTCCATGTTTATACAGATCGCGGTGTAGAGATTTCCATGTTTATACAGATCGCGGTGTAGATATTTCCATGTTTATAGAGATAGCGATGTAGATATTTCCATGTTTATACAGATCGCGGTGTAGATATTTCCATGTTTATAGAGATAGCGGTGTAGGTATTTCCATGTTTATAGACATAGCGGTGTAGATATTTCCATGTTTATATAGATGGCGTTGTAGATATTTCCATGTTTATACCGATAGCGGTGTTGGTATTTCCACGTTTATACAGATAACGATGTAGATATTTCCATGGTTATACAGCTCGGGGTGCAGATATTTATATCTTTATACAGATGGCATTGTAGATATTTCCTTATTCACACAGATGGCGGTGTAGATGTTTCCATGTTTATACAGATGGCGGAGTAGTTAGTTCCATCTTTATGGAGATGGCAGTGTAGATATTTTCATGTTTATAGAGATGGCGGTGTAGATATTTCCATATTTATAGAGATAGCGGTGTACATATTTCCATCTTTCTACAGATGGCAGTGTAGATATTTCCATGTTTATACTGATGGCCGTGTAGATATTTCCATATTTATACAGATGTCTGTGTAGATATTTCCATGTCTATACAGATGGTATTGTAGGTATTTCGATGTTTATTCAGATGACTGTGTAGATATTTCCATGTTTTTACAGATGGCAGTGTAGATATTTCAATGTTTATAGAGATGGCGCTGTAGATATTTCCATGTTTATACAGATAACGGTGGAGATATTTCCATGTTTATACAGAGAGCAGTGGAGATATTTCCATGTTTATACACATAGCGGCGTGCATATTTCCATGTTTATAGAGACAGCGTTGTAGGTTTTTCCATGTTTATACAGATAGCAGTGCAGATATTTCCATGTTTACACAGATGCCTATGCAGGTATTTCCATATTTATACAGAGGGCTGTGTAGATATTTCTATGTTTATACAAATGGCAGTGTAGATATTTAAATGTTCCTACACATGACTGTGTAGGTATTTCCATGTTTATACAGATGTCTTTGTAGATATTTCCATGTTTATAGAGATAGCGGTGCAGATATTTCCATGTTTATACAGATAGCGGTGTATATATTTCCATGTTTATGCAGATCATGGTGTAGATATTTCCATGTTTATACAGATGGCGGTGTAGATATTTCCATGATTATAGAGATAGCGTTGTAGATATTTCCATATTTATACAGATAACGGTGTAGAAATTTCCATGTTTATACAGATAGCGGTGTAAATATTTCCATGTTTATACAGATCACGGTGTACATATTTCCATGTTTATAGAGATAGCGGTGTAGATATTTCCATGTTTATACAGACCGCGGTGTAGATATTTCCATGTTTATACAGATAGCGGTGCAGACATTTCCATGTTTGTACAAATGGCGGTGTAGATATTTCCATCTGTATACAGATGGCTGCGTAGATATTTCCATGTTTATACAGATGGCTGTGTAGATGTTTCCATGTTTATACAGATGACTTTGTAGGTATTTCCATGTTTATACAGATGGCGGTGTAGATATTTCCATGTTTATAAATAGCTGTGTACATATTTCCACGTTTATACAGATAGCGGTGTAGATATTTCCATGTTTATACAGATCGCGGGGTAGATATTTCCATATTTATACAGATAGCGGTGTAGATATTTCCATGTTTATACAGATCGCGGTGTAGATATTACCATGTTGATACAGATCGTGGTGTAGATATTTCCATGTTCACACAGATGTCTGTGTAGATATTTCCATGTTTATTCAGATGGCGGTGTAGATATTTCCATGTTTATAGAGATGGCGGTGTAGTTATTTCTATGTTTATAGAGATAGCGGTGTAAATATCTCCATGTTTATAGAGATGGTGGTGTAAGTATTTTCATGTTTATAGAGATAGCGGTGTAGATATTTCCATGTTTATACAGATAACGGTGTTGGTATTTCCATGTTTATACAGATCGCGGTGTAGATATTTCCATGTTTATACAGATCGCGGTGTAGATATTTCCATGTTTATAGAGATAGCGATGTAGATTTTTCCATGTTTATACAGATAGCGGTGTAGATATTTCCACGTTTATAGAGATAGCGGTGTAGGTATTTCCATGTTTATAGACATAGCGGTGTAGATATTTCCATGTTTATGTAGATGGCGTTGTACATATTTCCATGTTTATACCGATAGCGGTGTTGGTATTTCCACGTTTATAGAGATAGCGATGTAGATATTTCCATGGTTATACAGCTCGCGGTGCAGATATTTATATCTTTATACAGATGGCATTGTAGATATTTCCTTATTCACACAGATGGCGGTGTAGATGTTTCCATGTTTATAGAGATGGCGGAGTAGTTAGTTCCATCTTTATGGAGATGGCAGTGTAGATATTTTCATGTTTATAGTGATGGCTGTGTAGATATTTCCATATTTATAGAGATAGCGGTGTACATATTTCCATCTTTCTACAGATGGCAGTGTAGATATTTCCATGTTTATACAGATGGCCGTGTAGATATTTCCATATTTATACAGATGTCTGTGTAGATATTTCCATGTGTATACAGATGGTATTGTAGGTATTTCGATGTTTATTCAGATGACTGTGTAGATACTTCCATGTTTTTACAGATGACAGTGTAGATATTTCAATGTTTATAGAGATGGCGCTGTAGATATTTCCATGTTTATACAGATAACGGTGGAGATATTTCCATGTTTATACAGAGAGCAGTGGAGTTATTTCCATGTTTATAAACATAGCGGTGTACATATTTCCATGTTTATAGAGACAGCGTTGTAGGTTTTTGCATGTTTATACAGATAGCAGTGCAGATATTTCCATGTTTACACAGATGCCTATGCAGGTATTTCTATATTTATACAGAGGGCTGTGTAGATATTTCTATGTTTATACAGATGGCAGTGTAGATATTTAAATGTTCCTACACATGACTGTGTAGGTATTTCCATGTTTATACAGATGGCGGTGTAGATATTTCCATGTTTATAGAGATAGCGGTGCAGATATTTCCATGTTTACAGATAGCAGTGTATATATTTTCATGTTTATACAGATGATGATGTAGATATTTCCATGTTTATACAGATGGCGGTGTAGATATTTCCATGTTTATAGAGATAGCGTTGTAGATATTTCCATATTTATACAGATAACGGTGTAGAAATTTCCATGTTTATACAGATAGCGGTGTAAATATTTCCATGTTTATACACATCACGGTGTAGATATTTCCATGTTTATAGAGATAGCGGTGTAGATATTTCCATGTTTATACAGACCGCGGTGTAGATATTTCCATGTTTATACAGACAGCGGTGCAGAAATTTCCATGTTTGTACAAATGGCGGTGTAGATATTTCCATGTATATACAGATGGCTGTGTAGATATTTCCATGTTTATACTGATGGCTGTGTAGATGTTTCCATGTTTATACAGATGACTTTGTAGGTATTTCCATGTTTATACAGATGGTGGTGTAGATATTTCCATGTTTATAAATAGCTGTGTAGATATTTCCATGTTTATACAGATAGCGGTGTAGATATTTCCATGTTTATACAGATCACGGTGTAGATATTTCCATGTTTATACAGATAGCGGTGTAGATATTTCCATGTTTACACAGATCGCGGTGTAGATATTTCCATGTTTATACAGATCGTGGTGTAGATATTTCCATGTTCACACAGATGTCTGTGTAGATATTTCCATGTTTATTCAGATGGCGGTGTAGATATTTCCATGTTTATAGAGATGGCGGGGTAGTTATTTCTATGTTTATAGAGATAGCGGTGTAAATATCTCCATGTTTATAGAGATGGTGGTGTAAGTATTTTCATGTTTATAGAGATAGCGGTGTAGATATTTCCATGTTTATACAGATAACGGTGTTGGTATTTCCATGTTTATACAGATCGCGGTGTAGATATTTCCATGTTTATACAGATCGCGGTGTAGGTATTTCCATGTTTATAGAGATAGCGATGTAGATATTTCCATGTTTATACAGATAGCGGTGTAGATATTTCCATGTTTATAGAGATAGCGGTGTAGGTATTTCCATGTTTATAGACATAGCGGTGTAGATATTTCCATGTTTATATAGATGGCCTTGTAGATATTTCCATGTTTATACCGATACCGGTGTTGGTATTTCCACGTTTATACAGATAGCGATGTAGATATTTCCATGGTTATACAGCTCGCGGTGCAGATATTTATATCTTTATACAGATGGCATTGTAGATATTTCCTTATTCACACAGATGGCGGTGTAGATGTTTCCATGTTTATACAGATGGCGGAGTAGTTAGTTCCATCTTTATGGAGATGGCAGTGTATATATTTTCATGTTTATAGAGATGGCGGTGTAGATATTTCCATATTTATAGAGATAGCGGTGTACATATTTCCATCTTTCTACAGATGGCAGTGTAGATATTTCCATGTTTATACAGATGGCCGTGTAGATATTTCCATATTTATACAGATGTCTGTGTAGATATTTCCATGTGTATACAGATGGTATTGTAGGTACTTCGATGTTTATTCAGATGACTGTGTAGATATTTCCATGTTTTTACAGATGGCAGTGTAGATACTTCAATGTTTATAGAGATGGCGCTGTAGATATTTCCATGTTTATACAGATAACGGTGGAAATATTTCCATGTTTATACAGAGAGCTGTGGAGATATTTCCATGTTTATACACAGAGCGGTGTACATATTTTCATGTTTATAGAGACAGCGTTGTAGGTTTTTCCATGTTTATACAGATAGCAGTGCAGATATTTCCATGTTTACACAGATGCCTATGCAGGTATTTCCATATTTATACAGAGAGCTGTGTAGATATTTCTATGTTTATACAGATGGCAGTGTAGATATTTAAATGTTCCTACACATGACTGTGTAGGTATTTCCATGTTTATACAGATGTCTTTGTAGATATTTCCATGTTTATAGAGATAGCGGTGCAGATATTTCCATGTTTATACAGATAGCGGTGTATATATTTCCATGTTTATACAGATCATGGTGTAGATATTTCAATGTTTATACAGATGGCGGTGTAGATATTTCCATGTTTATAGAGATAGCGTTGTAGATATTTCCATATTTATACAGATAACGGTGTAGAAATTTCCATGTTTATACAGATAGCGGTGTAAATATTTCCATGTTTATACAGATCACGGTGTAGATATTTCCATGTGTATAGAGATAGCGGTGTAGATATTTCCATGTTTATACAGATAGGGGTGTAGATATTTCCATGTTTATACAGACCGCGGTGTAGATATTTCCATGTTTATACAGATAGCGGTGCAGACATTTACATGTTTGTACAAATTGCGGTGTAGATATTTCCATGTATATACAGATGGCTGTGTGGATATTTCCATGTTTATACAGATGGCTGTGTAGATGTTTCCATGTTTATACAGATGACTTTGTAGGTATTTCCATGTTTATACAGATGGCGGTGTAGATATTTCCATGTTTATAAATAGCTGTGTAGATATTTCCATGTTTATACAGATGGCGGTGTAGATATTTCCATGTTTATAAATAGCTGTGTAGATATTTCCATGTTTATACAGACAGCGTTGTAGATATTTCCATGTTCATACAGATAGCGGTGTAGATTTTTCCATGTTTATACAGATAGCGGTGTAGATATTTCCATGCTGATACAGATCGCGGTGTAGATATTTCCATGTTTATACAGATCGTGGTGTAGATATTTCCATGTTCACACAGATGTCTGTGTAGATATTTCCATGTTTATTCAGATGGCGTTGTAGATTTTCCATGTTTATAGAGATAGCGGTTTAGTTATTTCTATGTGTATAGAGATAGCGGTGTAGATATTTCCATGTTTATACAGATAACGGTGTTGGTATTTCCATGTTTATACAGATCGCGGTGTAGATATTTCCATGTTTATACAGATCGCGGTGTAGATATTTCCATGTTTATAGAGATAGCGATGCAGATATTTCCATGTTTATACAGATAGCGGTGTAGATATTTCCATGTTTATAGAGATAGCGGTGTAGATATTGCCACGTTTATACAGACCGCGGTGTAGATATTTCCATGTTTATACAGATAGCGGTGCAGACATTTCCATCATTGTACAAATGGCGGTGTAGATATTTCCATGTATATACAGATGGCTGTGTAGATATTTCCATGTTTATACAGATGGCTCTGTAGATGTTTCCATGTTTATACAGATGACTTTGTAGGTATTTCCATGTTTATACAGACGGTGGTGTAGATATTTCCATGTTTATAAATAGCTGTGTAGATATTTCCATGTTTATACAGATAGCGGTGTAGATATTTCCATGTTTACACAGATCGCGGTGTAGATATTTCCATGTTTATACAGATCGTGGTGTAGATATTTCCATGTTCACACAGATGTCTGTGTAGATATTTCCATGTTTATTCAGATGGCGGTGTAGATATTTCCATGTTTATAGAGATGGCGGGGTAGTTATTTCTATGTTTGTAGAGATAGCGGTGTAGGTATTTCCATGTTTATAGACATAGCGGTGTAGATATTTCCATGTTTATATAGATGGCGTTGTAGATATTTCCATGTTTATACCGATAGCGGTGTTGGTATTTCCACATTTATACAGATAGCGATGTAGATATTTCCATGGTTATACAGCTCGCGGTGCAGATATTTGTATCTTTATACAGATGGCATTGTAGATATTTCCTTATTCACACAGATGGCGGTGTAGATGTTTCCATGTTTATACAGATGGCGGAGTAGTTAGTTCCATCTTTATGGAGATGGCAGTGTAGATATTTTCATGTTTATAGAGATGGCGGTGTAGATATTTCCATATTTATAGAGATAGCGGTGTACATATTTCCATCTTTCTACAGATGGCAGTGTAGATATTTCCATGTTTATACAGATGGCCGTGTAGATATTTCCATATTTATACAGATGTCTGTGTAGATATTTCCATGTGTACACAGATGGTATTGTAGGCATTTAGATGTTTATTCAGATGACTGTGTAGATATTTCCATGTTTTTACAGATGGCAGTGTAGATATTTCAATGTTTATAGAGATGGCGCTGTAGATATTTCCATGTTTATACAGATAACGGTGGAGATATTTCCATGTTTATACAGAGAGCAGTGGAGTTACTTCCATGTTTATACACATAGCGGTGTACATATTTCCATGTTTATAGAGACAGCGTTGTAGGTTTTTCCATGTTTATACAGATAGCAGTGCAGATATTTCCATGTTTACACAGATGCCTATGCAGGTATTTCCATATTTATAAAGAGGGCTGTGTAGATATTTCTATGTTTATACAGATGGCAGTGTAGATATTTAAATGTTCCTACACATGACTGTGTAGGTATTTCCATGTTTATACAGATGTCTTTGTAGATATTTCCATGTTTATAGAGATAGCGGTGCAGATATTTCCATGTTTATACAGATGGCGGTGTAGATATTTCCATGTTTATAGAGATAGCGTTGTAGATATTTCCATATTTATACAGATAACGGTATAGAAATTTCCATGTTTATACAGATAGCGGTGTAAATATTTCCATGTTTATACAGATCACGGTGTAGATATTTCCATGTTTATAGAGATAGCGGTGTAGATATTTCCATGTTTATACAGATAGCAGTGTAGATATTTCCATGTTTATGCAGACCGCGGTGTAGATAATTCCATGTTTATACAGATAGCGGTGCAGACATTTCCATGTTTGTACAAATGGCGGTGTAGATATTTCCATGTATATACAGATGGCTGTGTAGATATTTCCATGTTTATACAGATGGCTGTGTAGATGTTTCCATGTTTATACAGATGACTTTGTAGGTATTTCCATGTTTATACAGATGGCGGTGTAGATATTTCCATGTTTATAAATAGCTGTGTAGATATTTCCATGTTTATACAGATAGCGGTGTAGATATTTCCATGTTTATACAGATCGCGGTGTAGATATTTCCATGTTTATACAGATAGCGGTGTAGATATTTCCTTGTTTATACAGATTGCGGTGTAGATATTACCATGTTTATACAGATCGTGGTGTAGATATTTCCATGTTCACACAGATGTCTGTGTAGATATTTCCATGTTTATTCAGATGGCGGTGTAGATATTTCCATGTTTATAGAGATGGCGGGGTAGTTATTTCTATGTTTATAGAGATAGCGGTGTAAATATCTCCATGTTTATAGAGATGGTGTTGTAAATATTTTCATGTTTATAGTGAAAGCGGTGTAGATATTTCCATGTTTATACAGATAACGGTGTTGGTATTTCCATGTTTATACAGATCGCGGTGTAGAGATTTCCATGTTTATACAGATCGCGGTGTAGATATTTCCATGTTTATAGAGATAGCGATGTAGATATTTCCATGTTTATACAGATCGCGGTGTAGATATTTCCATGTTTATAGAGATAGCGGTGTAGGTATTTCCATGTTTATAGACATAGCGGTGTAGATATTTCCATGTTTATATAGATGGCGTTGTAGATATTTCCATGTTTATACCGATAGCGGTGTTGGTATTTCCACGTTTATACAGATAACGATGTAGATATTTCCATGGTTATACAGCTCGGGGTGCAGATATTTATATCTTTATACAGATGGCATTGTAGATATTTCCTTATTCACACAGATGGCGGTGTAGATGTTTCCATGTTTATACAGATGGCGGAGTAGTTAGTTCCATCTTTATGGAGATGGCAGTGTAGATATTTTCAGGTTTATAGAGATGGCGGTGTAGATATTTCCATATTTATAGAGATAGCGGTGTACATATTTCCATCTTTCTACAGATGGCAGTGTAGATATTTCCATGTTTATACTGATGGCCGTGTAGATATTTCCATATTTATACAGATGTCTGTGTAGATATTTCCATGTGTATACAGATGGTATTGTAGGTATTTCGATGTTTATTCAGATGACTGTGTAGATATTTCCATGTTTTTACAGATGGCAGTGTAGATATTTCAATGTTTATAGAGATGGCGCTGTAGATATTTCCATGTTTATACAGATAACGGTGGAGATATTTCCATATTTATACAGAGAGCAGTGGAGATATTTCCATGTTTATACACATAGCGGCGTGCATATTTCCATGTTTATAGAGACAGCGTTGTAGGTTTTTCCATGTTTATACAGATAGCAGTGCAGATATTTCCATGTTTACACAGATGCCTATGCAGGTATTTCCATATTTATACAGAGGGCTGTGTAGATATTTCTATGTTTATACAAATGGCAGTGTAGATATTTAAATGTTCCTACACATGACTGTGTAGGTATTTCCATGTTTATACAGATGGCGGTGTAGATATTTCCATGTTTATAGAGATAGCGGTGCAGATATTTCCATGTTTATACAGATAGCGGTGTATATATTTCCATGTTTATGCAGATCATGGTGTAGATATTTCCATGTTCATACAGATGGCGGTGTAGATATTTCCATGATTATAGAGATAGCGTTGTAGATATTTCCATATTTATACAGATAACGGTGTAGAAATTTCCATGTTTATACAGATAGCGGTGTAAATATTTCCATGTTTATACAGATCACGGTGTAGATATTTCCATGTTTATAGAGATAGCGGTGTAGATATTTCCATGTTTATACAGACCGCGGTGTAGATATTTCCATGTTTATACAGATAGCGGTGCAGACATTTCCATGTTTGTACAAATGGCGGTGTAGATATTTCCATCTGTATACAGATGGCTGCGTAGATATTTCCATGTTTATACAGATGGCTGTGTAGATGTTTCCATGTTTATACAGATGACTTTGTAGGTATTTCCATGTTTATACAGATGGCGGTGTAGATATTTCCATGTTTATAAATAGCTGTGTACATATTTCCACGTTTATACAGATAGCGGTGTAGATATTTCCATGTTTATACAGATCGCGGGGTAGATATTTCCATGTTTATACAGATAGCGGTGTAGATATTTCCATGTTTATACAGATCGCGGTGTAGATATTACCATGTTGATACAGATCGTGGTGTAGATATTTCCATGTTCACACAGATGTCTGTGTAGATATTTCCATGTTTATTCAGATGGCGGTGTAGATATTTCCATGTTTATAGAGATGGCGGTGTAGTTATTTCTATGTTTATAGAGATAGCGGTGTAAATATCTCCATGTTTATAGAGATGGTGGTGTAAGTATTTTCATGTTTATAGAGATAGTGGTGTAGATATTTCCATGTTTATACAGATAACGGTGTTGGTATTTCCATGTTTATACAGATCGCGGTGTAGATATTTCCATGTTTATACAGATCGCGGTGTAGATATTTCCATGTTTATAGAGATAGCGATGTAGATTTTTCCATGTTTATACAGATAGCGGTGTAGATATTTCCACGTTTATAGAGATAGCGGTGTAGGTATTTCCATGTTTATAGACATAGCGGTGTAGATATTTCCATGTTTATGTAGATGGCGTTGTACATATTTCCATGTTTATACCGATAGCGGTGTTGGTATTTCCACGTTTATAGAGATAGCGATGTAGATATTTCCATGGTTATACAGCTCGCGGTGCAGATATTTATATCTTTATACAGATGGCATTGTAGATATTTCCTTATTCACACAGATGGCGGTGTAGATGTTTCCATGTTTATAGAGATGGCGGAGTAATTAGTTCCATCTTTATGGAGATGGCAGTGTAGATATTTTCATGTTTATAGTGATGGCTGTGTAGATATTTCCATATTTATAGAGATAGCGGTGTACATATTTCCATCTTTCTACAGATGGCAGTGTAGATATTTCCATGTTTATACAGATGGCCGTGTAGATATTTCCATATTTATACAGATGTCTGTGTAGATATTTCCATGTGTATACAGATGGTATTGTAGGTATTTCGATGTTTATTCAGATGACTGTGTAGATACTTCCATGTTTTTACAGATGGCAGTGTAGATATTTCAATGTTTATAGAGATGGCGCTGTAGATATTTCCATGTTTATACAGATAACGGTATAGAAATTTCCATGTTTATACAGATAGCGGGGTAAATATTTCCATGTTTATACAGATCACGGTGTAGGTATTTCCATGTTTATAGAGATAGCGGTGTAGATATTTACATGTTTATACAGATAGCAGTGTAGATATTTCCATGTTTATGCAGACCGCGGTGTAGATAATTCCATGTTTATACAGATAGCGGTGCAGACATTTCCATGTTTGTACAAATGGCGGTGTAGATATTTCCATGTATATACAGATGGCTGTGTAGATATTTCCATGTTTATACAGATGGCTGTGTAGATGTTTCCATGTTTATACAGATGACTTTGTAGGTATTTCCATGTTTATACAGATGGCGGTGTAGATATTTCCATGTTTATAAATAGCTGTGTAGATATTTCCATGTTTATACAGATAGCGGTGTAGATATTTCCATGTTTATACAGATCGCGGTGTAGATATTTCCATGTTTATACAGATAGCGGTGTAGATATTTCCTTGTTTATACAGATTGCGGTGTAGATATTACCATGTTTATACAGATCGTGGTGTAGATATTTCCATGTTCACACAGATGTCTGTGTAGATATTTCCATGTTTATTCAGATGGCGGTGTAGATATTTCCATGTTTATAGAGATGGCGGGGTAGTTATTTCTATGTTTATAGAGATAGCGGTGTAAATATCTCCATGTTTATAGAGATGGTGTTGTAAATATTTTCATGTTTATAGTGAAAGCGGTGTAAATATTTCCATGTTTATACAGATAACGGTGTTGGTATTTCCATGTTTATACAGATCGCGGTGTAGAGATTTCCATGTTTATACAGATCGCGGTGTAGATATTTCCATGTTTATAGAGATAGCGATGTAGATATTTCCATGTTTATACAGATCGCGGTGTAGATATTTCCATGTTTATAGAGATAGCGGTGTAGATATTTCCATGTTTATACAGACCGCGGTGCAGACATTTCCATGTTTGTACAAATGGCGGTGTAGATATTTCCATGTATATACAGATGGCTGTGTAGATATTTCCACGTTTATACTGATGGCTGTGTAGATGTTTCCATGTTTATACAGATGACTTTGTAGATATTTCCATGTTTGTACAGATGGCGGTGTAGATATTTCCATGTTTATAGAGATAGCGTTGTAGATATTTCCATATTTATACAGATAACGGTGTAGAAATTTCCATGTTTGTACAGATCACGGTGTAGATATTTCCATGTTTATAGAGATAGCAGTGTAGATATTTCCATGTTTATACAGATAGCGGTGTAGATATTTCCATGTTTATAGAGATAGCAGTGTAGATATTTCCATGTTTATACAGATAGCGGTGTAGATATTTCCATGTTTATACAGACCGCGGTGTAGATATTTCCATGTGTATACAGATAGCGGTGCAGACATTTCCATGTTTGTACAAATGGCGGTGTAGATATTTCCATGTATATACAGATGGCTGTGTAGATATTTCCATGTTTATACTGATGGCTGTGTAGATGTTTCCATGTTTATACAGATGACTTTGTAGGTATTTCCATGTTTATACAGATGGCGGTGTATATATTTCCATGTTTATAAATAGCTGTGTAGGTATTTCCATGTTTATACAGATAGCGTTGTGGATATTTCCATGTTTATACAGATCGCTTTGTAGATATTTCCGTGTTTATACAGATAGCGGTGCAGATATTTCCATGTTTACACAGATCGCGGTGTAGATATTTCCATGTTTATACAGATCGTGGTGTAGATATTTCCATGTTCACAGAGATGTCTGTGTAGATATTTCCATGTTTATTCAGATGGCGGTGTAGATATTTCCATGTTTATAGAGATGGCGGTGTAGTTATTTCTATGTTTATAGAGATAGCGGCGTAAATATCTCCATGTTTATAGAGATGGTGGTGTAAGTATTTTCATGTTTATAGAGATAACGGTGTAGATATTTCCATGTTTATACAGATAACGGTGTTGGTATTTCCATGTTTATACAGATCGCGGTGTAGATATTTCCATGTTTATACAGATCGCTTTGTAGATATTTCCATGTTTATACAGATAGCGGTGTAGATATTTCCATGTTTATACAGATCGCGGTGTAGATATTACCATGTTTATACAGATCGTGGTGTAGATATTTCCATGTTCACACAGATGTCTGTGTAGATATTTCCATGTTTATTCAGATGGCGGTGTAGATATTTCCATGTTTATAGAGATGGCGGTGTAGTTATTTCTATGTTTATAGAGATAGCGGTGTAAATATCTCCATGTTTATAGAGATGGTGGTGTAAGTATTTTCATGTTTATAGAGATAGCGGTGTAGATATTTCCATGTTTATACAGATAACGGTGTTGGTATTTCCATGTTTATACAGATCGCGGTGTAGATATTTCCATGTTTATAGAGATAGCGATGTAGATTTTTCCATGTTTATACAGATAGCGGTGTAGATATTTCCACGTTTATAGAGATAGCGGTGTAGGTATTTCCATGTTTATAGACATAGCGGTGTAGATATTTCCATGTTTATGTAGATGGCGTTGTACATATTTCCATGTTTATACTGATAGCGGTGTTGGTATTTTCACGTTTATAGAGATAGCGATGTAGATATTTCCATGGTTATACAGCTCACGGTGCAGATATTTATATCTTTATACAGATGACAGTGTAGATATTTCCTTATTCACACAGATGGCGGTGTAGATGTTTCCATGTTTATACAGATGGCGGAGTAGTTAGTTCCATCTTTATGGAGATGGCAGTGTAGATATTTTCATGTTTATAGAGATGGCGGTGTAGATATTTCCATATTTATAGAGATAGCGGTGTACATATTTCCATCTTTCTACAGATGGCAGTGTAGATATTTCCATGTTTATACAGATGGCCGTGTAGATATTTCCATATTTATACAGATGTCTGTGTAGATATTTCCATGTGTATACAGATGGTATTGTAGGTATTTCGATGTTTATTCAGATGACTGTGTAGATACTTCCATGTTTTTACAGATGGCAGTGTAGATATTTCAATGTTTATAGAGATGGCGCTGTAGATATTTCCATGTTTATACAGATAACGGTGGAGATATTTCCATGTTTATACAGAGAGCAGTGGAGATATTTCCATGTTTATAAACATAGCGGTGTACATATTTCCATGTTTATAGAGACAGCGTTGTAGGTTTTTGCATGTTTATACAGATAGCAGTGCAGATATTTCCATGTTTACACAGATGCCTATGCAGGTATTTCCATGTTTATACAGAGGGCTGTGTAGATATTTCTATGTTTATACAGATGGCAGTGTAGATATTTAAATGTTCCTACACATGACTGTGCAGGTATTTCCATGTTTATACAGATGGCGGTGTAGATATTTCCATGTTTATAGAGATAGCGGTGCAGATATTTCCATGTTTATACAGATAGCAGTGTATATATTTTCATGTTTTTACAGATGACGGTGTAGATATTTCCATGTTTATACAGATGGCAGTGTAGCTATTTCCATGTTTATAGAGATAGCGTTGTAGATATTTCCATATTTATACAGATAACGGTGTAGAAATTTCCATGTTTATACAGATAGCGGTGTAAATATTTCCATGTTTATACAGATCACGGTGTAGATATTTCCATGTTTATAGAGATAGCGGTGTAGATATTTCCATGTTTATACAGATAGCGGTGTAGATATTTCCATGTTTATACAGATAGCGGTGCAGACATTTCCATGTTTGTACAAATGGCGGTGTAGATATTTCCATGTATATACAGATGGCTGTGTAGATATTTCCATGTTTATACTGATGGCTGTGTAGATGTTTCCATGTTTATACAGATGACTTTGTAGGTATTTCCATGTTTATACAGATGGTGGTGTAGATATTTCCATGTTTATAAATAGCTGTGTAGATATTTCCATGTTTATACAGATAGCGGTGTAGATATTTCCATGTTTATACAGATCGCGGTGTAGATATCTCCATGTTTATACAGATAGCGGTGTAGATATTTCCATGTTTACACAGTTCGCTGTGTAGGTATTTCCATGTTTATACAGATCGTGGTGTAGATATTTCCATGTTCACACAGATGTCTGTGTAGATATTTCCATGTTTATTCAGATGGCGGTGTAGATATTTCCATGTTTATAGAGATGGCGGGGTAGTTATTTCTATGTTTATATTGATATCGGTGTAAATATCTCCATGTTTATAGAGATGGTGGTGTAAGTATTTTCATGTTTATAGAGATAGCGGTGTAGATATTTCCATGTTTATACAGATAACGGTGTTGTTATTTCCATGTTTATACAGATCGCGGTGTAGATATTTCCATGTTTATACAGACCGCGGTGTAGATATTTCCATGTTTATAGAGATAGCGATGTAGATATTTCCATGTTTATACAGATAGCGGTGTAGATATTTCCATGTTTATAGAGATAGCGGTGTAAGTATTTCCATGTTTATAGACATAGCGGTGTAGATATTTCCATGTTTATATAGATGGCGTTGTAGATATTTCCATGTTTATACCGAAAGCGGTGTTGGTATTTCCACGTTTATACAGATAGCGATGTAGATATTTCCATGGTTATACAGATCGCGGTGCAGATATTTATATCTTTATACAGATGGCATTGTAGATATTTCCTTATTCACACAGATGGCGGTGTAGATGTTTCCATGTTTATACAGATGGCGGAGTAGTTAGTTCCATCTTTATGGAGATGGCAGTGTATATATTTTCATGTTTATAGAGATGGCGGTGTAGATATTTCCATATTTATAGAGATAGCGGTGTACATATTTCCATCTTTCTACAGATGGCAGTGTAGATATTTCCATGTTTATACAGATGGCCGTGTAGATATTTCCATATTTATACAGATGTCTGTGTAGATATTTCCATGTGTATACAGATGGTATTGTAGGTAGTTCGATGTTTATTCAGATGACTGTGTAGATATTTCCATGTTTTTACAGATGGCAGTGTAGATCTTTCAATGTTTATAGAGATGGCGCTGTAGATATTTCCATGTTTATACAGATAACGGTGGAGATATTTCCATGTTTATACAGAGAGCAGTGGAGATATTTCCATGTTTATACACATAGCGGTGTACATATTTCCATGTTTATAGAGACAGCGTTGTAGGTTTTCCATGTTTATACAGATAGCATTGCAGATATTTCCATGTTTACACAGATGCCTAAGCAGGTATTTCCATATTTATACAGAGGGCTGTGTAGATATTTCTAAGTTTATACAGATGGCAGTGTAGATATTTAAATGTTCCTACACATGACTGTGTAGGTATTTCCATGTTTATACAGATGTCTTTGTAGATATTTCCATGTTTATAGAGATAGCGGTGCAGATATTTCCACGTTTATACAGATAGCGGTGTATATATTTCCATGTTTATACAGATTATGGTGTAGATATTTCCATGTTTGTACAGATGGCGGTGTAGATATTTCCATGTTTATAGAGATAGCGTTGTAGATATTTCCATATTTATACAGATAACGGTGTAGAAATTTCCATGTTTATACAGATAGCGGTGTAAATATTTCCATGTTTATACAGATCACGGTGTAGATATTTCCATGTTTATAGAGATAGCAGTGCAGATATTTCCATGTTTATACAGATAGCGGTGTAGATTTTCCATGTTTATAGAGATAGCAGTGTAGATATTTCCATGTTTATACAGATAGCGGTGTAGATATTTCCATGTTTATACAGACCGCGGTGTAGATATTTCCATGTGTATACAGATAGCGGTGCAGACATTTCCATGTTTGTACAAATGGCGGTGTAGATATTTCCATGTATATACAGATGGCTGTGTAGATATTTCCATGTTTATACTGATGGCTGTGTAGATGTTTCCATGTTTATAAAGATGACTTTGTAGGTATTTCCATGTTTATACAGATGGCGGTGTAGATATTTCCATGTTTATAAATAGCTGTGTAGATATTCCCATGTTTATACAGATAGCGTTGTAGATATTTCCATGTTTATACAGATCGCTTTGTAGATATTTCCATGTTTATACAGATAGCGGTGTAGATATTTCCATGTTTACACAGATCGCGGTGTAGATATTTCCATGTTTATACAGATCGTGGTGTAGATATTTCCATGTTCACAGAGATGTCTGTGTAGATATTTCCATGTTTATTCAGACGGCGGTGTAGATATTTCCATGTTTATAGAGATGGCGGTGTAGTTATTCCTATGTTTATAGAGATAGCGGCGTAAATATCTCCATGTTTATAGAGATGGTGGTGTAAGTATTTTCATGTTTATAGAGATAGCGGTGTAGATATTTCCATGTTTATACAGATAGCGGTGTTGGTATTTCCATGTTTATACAGATCGCGGTGTAGATATTTCCATGTTTATACAGATCGCTTTGTAGATATTTCCATGTTTATACAGATAGCGGTGTAGATATTTCCATGTTTACACAGATCGCGGTGTAGATATTTCCATGTTTATACAGATCGTGGTGTAGATATTTCCATGTTCACACAGATGTCTGTGTAGATATTTCCCTGTTTATTCAGATGGCGGTGTAGATATTTCCATGTTTATAGAAATGGCGGTGGATTTATTTCTATGTTTATAGAGATAGCGGTGTAAATATCTCCATGTTTATAGAGATGGTGGTGTAAGTATTTTCATGTTTATAGAGATAGCGGTGTAGATATTTCCATGTTTATGCAGATAACGGTGTTGGTATTTCCATGTTTATACAGATCGCGGTGTAGATATTTCCATGTTTATACAGATCGCGGTGTAGATATTTCCATGTTTATAGAGATAGCGATGTAGATTTTTCCATGTTTATACAGATAGCGGAGTAGATATTTCCACGTTTATAGAGATAGCGGTGTAGGTATTTCCATGTTTATAGACATAGCGGTGTAGATATTTCCATGTTTATGTAGATGGCGTTGTACATATTTCCATGTTTATACCGATAGCGGTGTTGGTATTTCCACGTTTATAGAGATAGCGATGTAGATATTTCTTGGTTATACAGCTCGCGGTGCAGATATTTATATCTTTATACAGATGGCATTGTAGATATTTCCTTATTCACACAGATGGCGGTGTAGATGTTTCCATGTTTATACAGATGGTGGAGTAGTTAGTTCCATCTTTATGGAGATGGCAGTGTATATATTTTCATGTTTATAGAGATGGCGGTGTAGATATTTCCATATTTATAGAGATAGCGGTGTACATATTTCCATCTTTCTACAGATGGCAGTGTAGATATTTCCATGTTTATACAGATAGTGGTGTAGATATTTCCATGTTTATACAGATGGCTGTGTAGATATTTCCATGTTTATACAGATGATAGTGTACATATTTCCATGTTTATACAGATAGTGGTGTAGATATTTCCATGTTTATACAGGTGACATTGTAGGTATTTCCTTGTTTATACAGTTGGCGATCTAGATATTTCCATGTTTATAGAGATAGCCATGTAGATATTTCCATGTTTATATAGATAGCGGTGTACACATTTCCATGTTTATAAAGATAGCAGTGTAGTTATTTCCATATTTACACAGATAGCGGAGTAAATATTTCCATGTTTATAAAGATAGCGGTGTAGATGTTTCCATGTTTGTACCGATAGCAGTGTAGATATTTCCATGTTTATACAGATCATGATGGAGATATTTCCATTTTTATACAGATAGTGGTGTAGATATTTCCATGTTTATACAGATAGCGGTGTAGATATTTCCATGTTTACAGAGATAGCGGTGTAGATAGTTCCATGTTTACACATATTGCGGTGTAGATATTTCCATCTTTACACAGATTGAGGTGTACATATTTCCATGTTTACACGGATAGCTGTGTAGATATTTCCATGTTTACCCAGAGAGTGTTATAGATATTTATATGTTTATACAGATAGCGGTGTAGATATTTTCATGTTTATAATGATAGCTGTGTGGATATTTCGCTGTTTACAGAGTTAGCGGTGTAGATATTTCCATGTTTATACAGATAGCAGTGTAGATATTTCCATGTTTATACAGATTGCGGTGTAGATATTTCCATATTTATAGAGATAGCGGTGTAGATATTTCCATATTCGCAGAGATCGCAGTGTAGATATTTCCATGTTTATATAGATAGCGGTGAAGGTATTTCCATGTTTATAGAGATAGCGGTGTAGGTATTTCCATGTTTATAGAGATAGCGGTTTAGATAATTCCATGTTTATACAGATGGCTGTGTAGATATTTCCATGTGTGTAAAGATGGCAGTGTAGTTATTGCCATGTGTATACAGATGGAAGTGTACATATTTCCATGTTTGTACTGATGACTGTGTAGATAATTCCATGTTTTTACAGATGGCTGTGTGGATATTTCCATGTTTATACAGATAGCGGTGTGGCTATTTCCATGTTTATACAGATAGCGTTGTAGATATTTCCATGATTATAGAGATGGCTGTGTAGATATTTCCGTGTTTATACAGATGGCCGTGTAGATATTTTCATGTGTATACAGATAGGGGTGTAGTTATTTCCATGTTTATAAAGATGACTCTGTAGGTATCTCCATGTTTATACAGATGGCGCTGTAGATATTTCCATGTTTATAGAGATAGGCATGTAGATATTTCCATGTTTATACAGATAGCGGTTTAGATATTTCCATGTTTATAGAGATAGCGGTGTATATATTTTCATGTTTAAAGATGTATCGATGCAGATATTTCTAGGTGTATACAGATAGCAGTGTAGATATTTCCATGTTCATATAGATGGCGTTGTAGATATTTCCATGTATATACTTATAGCGGCGTAGATATTTCCCGGTTTATACAGATAGATGTGTAGGTATTTCCATGTTTACAGAGATAGCGGTGTAGATATTTCCATATTTGCTCTGATTGCGGTGTAGATATTTCCATCTTTACACAGATAGCGGAGTACATATTTCATGTTTACACAGATAGCTGTGTAGATATTTCCATGTTTACACAGATAGTGTTATATGTATTTCCATGTTTATTCAGATAGCGGTGTAGATATTTACATGTTAATAAAGATAGCGGTGTAGATATTTCCATGTTTATAGAGATACCGGTGGAGATATTACCATGTTTATACAGATGTCTGTGTAGATATTTCCATGTGTATACAGATGGCAGCGTAGATATTTCCATGTTTTTAAAGATGGAAATGGAGATATTTCCATGATTGTACAGATGACAGTGTAGATATTTCTATGTTTTTACAGATGGCGGTGGAGATATTTCCATGTTTATACAGATAGTGGTGTAGTTATTTCCATGTTTATACAGATAGCTTTGTAGATATTTCCATGTTTACAGAGAAAGCGGTGAAGATATTTCCATAATAGTTCTGATTGCGGTGTAGATATTTCCATCTTTACACAGATAGCCGTGTACATATCTCCATGTTTACACAGATAGCTGTGTAGATATTTTCATGTTTACACAGATAGTGCTATAGATATTTCCATGTTTATACAGATAGAGGTGTGGATATTTCCATGTTTGTAAAGATAGCGGTGTAGATATTTCCATGTTTATAAAGATAGCGGTGTAGATGTTTCCATGTTTGTACCGATAGCCGTGTAGATATTTCCATGTTTATACAGATCATGATGTAGATATTTCCATGTTTATACAGATAGTGGTGTAGATATTTCCATGTTTATACAGATAGCGGTGTAGATATTTCCATGTTGACATAGATGGTGGCGTAGATAGTTCCATGTTTACACATATTGCGTTGTAGAGATTTCCATCTTTACACAGATAGCTGTGTACATATCTCCATGTTTACACAGATAGCTGTGTAGATATTTCCATGTTTACACAGATAGTGCTATTGATATTTCCATGTTTATACAGATAGAGGTGTGGATATTTCCATGTTTGTAAAGATAGCGATGTAGATATTTACATGTTTATACAGATAGCCGTGTGGATACTGCCATGTTTATAAAGATAGCGATGTAGATATTTCCATGTTTATACAGATAGCGGGGGAGATGTTTCCATACTTATACAGATAGCGGTGGAGATAATTCCATGTTTATACAGATGGCTGTGTAGATACTTCCATGTTTATACAGACGGCAGTGTAGATATTTCCATGTGTATAGCGATGGAGGTGTAGATATTTACATGGTTATACATGTGACTGTGTTGGTATTTCCATGTTTTTACACATGCCGGTGTAGATATTTCCATGTTTATACAGATAGCGGTGTGGCTATTTCCATGTTTATACAGATAGCAGTGTAGATATTTCCATGTTTATAGAGATGGCTTTGTAGATATTTCCATGTTTTTACAGATGGCAGTGTAGATATTTCCACGTTTATACAGATAGTAGTGTAGATATTTCCATGTTTATACAGATGACTCTGTAGGTATTTCCATGTTTATACAGTTGGCCGTGTAGATATTTCCATGTTTATAGAGATAGCCATGTAGATATTTCCATGTTTATACAGATAGCGGTGTACACATTTCCATGTTTATAGAGATAGCAGTGTAGATATTTCCATATTTATACAGATAGCGGTGTAGGTATTTCCATGTTTATACAGATAGCTGTGTAGATATTTCCAGGTTTGTACCGATAGCGGTGTAGGTATTTCGATGTTTATACAGATAATGATGTAGATATTTCCATGTTTATACAGATAGTGATGTAGATATTTCCATGTTTACACAGATATCGGTGTAGATATTTCCATGTTTGTACCGATAGCGGTGTAGGTATTTCCATGTTTATGCAGATCATGATGTAGATATTTCCATGTTTATACAGATAGCGGTGTAGATATTTCCATGTTTATACAGATAGCATTGTAGATATTTCCATGTTTATAGAGATAGCGGGGGAGGTGTTTCCAAGTTTATAGAGATAGCGGGGGAGACGTTTCCATGTTTATACAGGTAGTGGTGTAGATGATTCCATGTTTATACAGATGGCTGTGTAGATATTTGTATGTGTATAAAGACGGCAGTGTAGCTATTTCCATGTTTATAGCGATGGAGGTGTAGATATTTCCATGTTTATACAGATAGCGGTGTGGCTATTTCCATGTTTATACAGATAGCGGTGTAGATTTTTCCATGTTTATAGAGATGGCTGTGTAGATATTTCCATGTATACACAGATGGCATTGTAGATATTTCCATGTTTATACAGATAGTGGTGTAGATATTTCCATGTTTATACAGATGACTGTGTAGGAATTTCCATGATTATACAGCTGGCGGTGTAGATATTTCCATGTTCATAGAGATAGCCATGTAGATATTTCCATGTTTATACAGATAGCGGTGTACACATTTCCATGTTTATAGAGAGAGCAGTGTAGTTATTTCCATATTTATACATATAGCGGTGTAGATATTTCCATGTTTGTACAGATAGCGGTGTAGATATTTCCATGTTTATACAGATAGCGGTGTAGATATTTCCATGTTTATACAGATAGCGGTGTAGATGTTTCCATGTTTATAAAGATAGCATTGTGGATACTTCCATGTTTACAGAGATAGCAGTGTAGATATTTCCATGTTTACACAGATAGCGGCATAGATATTTCCATCTTTACACAGATAGTGGAGTACATATTTCCATGTTTACACGGATAGCTGTGTAGATATTTCCATGTTTACACAGATAGTGTTATAGATATTTCCATGTTTATACAGACAGCGGTGTAGATATTTTCATATTTATACAGATAATGGTGTAGATATTTCCATGTTTATACAGATAGCGGTGTAGCTTTTTCCATGTTTATATAGATAGCAGTTTAGATATTTCCATGTTTATACAGGTCGTGCTGTAGATATTTCCATGTTTTTACAGATAGCGGTGTAGATATTTCAATGTTTTTACAGATAGCGGAGTAGATATTTCCATGTTTACAGAGATAGCTGTGTAGATATTTCCATGTTTACAGAGATAGCGGTGTAGATATTTCCATATTTGCTCTGATTGTGGTGTAGATATTTCCATCTTTACAAAGATAGCGGTGTACATATTTCATGTTTACCCAGATAGCTCTGTAGATATTTCCATGTTTACACAGATAGTGTTATGGAGATTTCCATTTTTCTACAGATAGCGGTGTAGACGTTTCCATGTTTATAAAGATAGCAGTGTAGATATGTCTACGTTTATAGAGATAGCGGTGGAGATATTTTCATGTTTATGCAGATAGCGGTGGAGATATTTCCATGTTTATACAGATGGCGGTGTAGATATTTGCAAGTTCATAGAGATAGTAGTGAAGATATTTCCATGTTTATACAGATAGCGGTGTAGATATTTCCAAGTTTATACAGACAGTGGTGTAGATATTTCCATGTTTATACAGATGACTGTGTAGGTATTTGTATGTTTACACAGACGTCTGTGTAGATATTTCCAGGTTTATAGAGATTGCCAAGTAGATATTTCCATGTTTACACAGATAGGGGTGTAGACATTTCAATGTTTATGGAGATAGCGGTGTGGATATTTCCATATTTATACAGATAGCGGTGTAGATATATCCATGTTTATACAGATAGCAGTGTAGATATTTCCATGTTTATACAGATAGCGATGTAGATATTTCCATATTTATACAGATCGTGGTGTAGATATTTCCATCTTCATACAGATAGCACTGTAGATATTTCCATGTTTATACAGATAGCGTTGTAGTCATTTCCAAGTTTACAGAGATAGCGGTGTAGATATTTCTATATTTGCACAGATTGCGGTGTACATATTTCCATGTTTACACAGATAGCCGTGTAGATATTTCCATGTTTACACAGATAGTGTTATAGATATTTCCATGTTTATACTGATAACGGTGTGGATATTTCCATGTTTATAAAGATAGCGGTGTAGACATTTCCATGTTTATAGAGATAGCGGTGGAGATATTTCCATGTTCACAGAGATAGCGGTGTAGTTATTTCCATATTTGCACAGATTGCGGTGTTGATATTTCCATGTTTATACAGATAGCGGTGTAGATATTTCAATGTTTATACAGATAGCGGTGGAGGTATTTCCATGTTTATATAGATAGCGGTGTACATAATTCCATGTTTATACATGTGGCTGTGTGGATATTTCCATGTGTATACAGATGGCAGTGTAGATATTTCCGTGTGTATACACATGGAGGTGTAGATATTTCCATGTTTATACAGATGACTGTGTGGATATTTCCATGTTTTTACAGATGGTGGTATAGATATTTCCATGTTTATACTGATGGCGGTGTTGGTATTTCCATGTTTACACAGATAGCGGAGTAGATATTTCCATATTTATAGAGATGGCTGTGTAGATATTTCATTGTTTATACAGATGGCCGTGTAGATATTTCCATGTTTATACAGATAGTTTTGTAGATATTTCAATGTTTATACAGATGACTGCGTAGGTATTTCCATGTTTACACAGATGGCGGTGTAGATATTTCCATGTTTATAGAGATAGCCGAGTAGCTATTTCCAAGTTTAGGCAGATATTGTTGTAGACATTTCCATGTTTATAGAGATAGCAGTGTAGAGATTTCAATATTTCTACAGATAGCGGTGTAGATATTTCCATCTTTTTACAGATGGCGGTGTAGATGTTTCCATCTTTATAGAGATAGCGTTGTGGATATTTCCATGTTTATACAGATCGTGGTGTAGATGTTTCCATGTTTTTACAGATAGCGGTGTAGATGTTTCCATGTTTATACAGATAGCGGTGAACATATTTCCATGTTAACAGAGATAGTGGTGTGGATATTTAAATGTTTATACAGATAGCGATGTAGATAGTTCCATGTTTAAACAGATAGCGGTGTAGATATTTCCAAGTTTATACAGATATCATTGGAGATATTTCCCTGTTTAAACAGATTGCCATGGAGATATTTCCATGTTTTTACAGATGGCGGAGTAGATATTTCCAAGTTTATACAGATAGCGGTGTAGGTATTTCCATGTTTATACAGACAGCGGTGTAGATATTTCCATGTTTCTACAGATAGCGGTGTAGGTATTTCCATGTTTATGAAGATAGCGGTGTGGCTATTTCCATGTTTATACAAATACCGGTGTAGATATTTCCAAGTTTATAGAGATGGCTGTGTAGATATTTCCATGTTTACAGAGATAGCGGTGTAGATATTTCCATGTTTATAGAGATAGCGGTGTAGATATTTCCATTTTTACACAGATAGCTGCGTAGATATTTCCATGTTTACAGAGATAATGTTATAGATATTTCCATGTTTATACAGATAACGGTGTAGATTTTCCATGTTTATACAGATAGCGGTGTAGATATTTCCATGTTTATACAGATAGCGGTGTAGATATTTCCATTTTTACACAGAGAGCTGTGTAGATATTTCCATGTTTACAGAGATAGTGTTAGAGATATTTACATGTTTATACAGATAACGGTGTAAATTTTCCATGTTTATAAAGATAGCGGTGTAGATATTTCCATGTTTATACAGATAGCGGTGTAGGTATTTCCATGTTTATACAGATAGCGGTGTAGATATTTCCATGTTCACAGAGATAGTGGTGTAGATATTTCCATATTTGCTCAGATTTCGGTGTAGATATTTCCATGTTTATACAGATAGCGGTGTAGGTATTTCCATGTTTATAGAGATATCGGTGTAGATAATTCCATGTTTATACAGATGGCTGTGCAGGTATTTCCATGTGTATACAGATGGAAGTGTAGATATTTCCATGTGTATACACATGGAGGTGTAGATATTTCCATGTTTACACAGATGACTGTGTAGATAATTCCATGTTTTTACAGATGGCGGTGTAGATATTTCAATGTTTATACAGATAGCGGTGTGGCTATTTCCATGTTTATACAGATAGCGGTGTAGATATTTCCATGTTTACAGAGATGGCTCTGTAGATATTTCCTAGTTTATACAGATGGCCGTGTAGATATTTCCATATTTATACAGATAGTGGTGTAGATATTTCCATGTTTATACAGATGGCGGTGTAGATATTTCCATGTTTATAGAGATAGCCATGTCGCTATTTCCATGTTTGTACTGATAGCATTGAAGACATTTCCATGTTTATAGAGATAGCAGTGTAGATATTTCCATATTTATACAGATAGCGGTGTACATATTTCCATGTTTAAACAGATAGCTGTGTAGATATTTCCATGTTTATACAGATATCGTTGGAGATATTTCCCTGTTTATACAGATAGCATTATAGATATTTTGAGGTTTATACAGATAGCGGTGTAGATATTTCCACATTTGTACAGATAGCAGTGTTGCTCTTTCCATGTTTATACAGATAGCGGTGTAGATATTTCCATGTTTATGCAGATGGCGGTGTAGATATTTCCTAGTTTATAGAGATGGCGGTGTAGATACTTCCATGTTTATAGAGATAGCCATGGAGATATTTCCATGTGTATAGAGATAGCATTGTAGATATTTCCATGTTTATAGAGATGGCTCTGTAGATATTTCCATGTTTATACAGATGGCGGTGTAGATATTTCCATGTTTACCGATGGTGGTGTAGATACTTCCATGTTTACAGAGATAGCTGTGTAGATATTTCAATCTTTGCACAGATTGCGGTGTAGATATTTCCTTGTTTACAGAGATAGCGGTGTAGTTATTTCCAAGTATACACAGATAGCTGTGTAGATATTTCCATGTTTAAACAGATAGTGTTGAAGATATTTCCATGTTTACACAGATGGCGTTGTAGATATTTCCATGTTTATACAGATAGCGGTGTAGATATTTCCAAGCTTACACAGATAGCTGTGCAGATATTTCCATGTTTACACAGATAGCTTTTTAGATATTTCCATGTTTATACAGATTGCGGTGTGGGTATTTCCATGTTTATACAGATAGCGGTGTACATAGTTCCATGTTTACACAGATAGCGGTGGAGATATTTCCATGTTTATACAGATAGCGATTTAGATATTTCCATGTTAATACAGATAGCAGTGTAGATATTTCCATGTTTATACAGAAAGCCGTGTAGATATTTCCATGTTTATAGAAATAGCGTTGTTGATGTTTCCATTTTTATATCGATAGTGGTGTAGATATTTCCATGTTTATAGAGATAGCGGTGGAGATATTTCCATGTTTATACAGATGGCTGTGTAGATATTTAAATGTGTATACAGATGGTGGTGTAGATATTTACATGTTCATAGAGATGGTGGTGTAGATACTTCTATGTTTATACAAACGAGTGTGTAGATATTTGCAAGTTTATACAGATAGCGCTGTAGATATTTCCACGTTTAAACAGATAACGATGGAGATATTTCCATGTTTATGAAGATAGTGATGTAGAAATTTCCATGTTTATACAGAGAGCAGTGTGGATATTTTCATGTTTATACAGATGGCGGGGTAGATATATCCATGTTTATAGCGATTGCGGTGTATATATTTCCATGTATATAGAGATAGCGGTTTAGATACTTCAATGTTTATAGAGATGGTGGTGTAGATATTTCCATGTTTATACAGATAGCTGTGTAGATATTTCCATGTCTATACAGATAGGGTTGAAGATATTTCCATGTTTATACAGATAGCTGTGTAGATATTTCCATGTTTATACAGATAGCGCTGTAGATATTTCCACGTTTAAACAGATAACGATGGAGATATTTCCATGTTTGTGAAGATAGTGATGTAGATATTTCCATGTTTATACAGAGAGCGGTGTAGATATTTTCATGTTTATACAGAGGGCTGTGTAGATATTTCCATATGTATAAAGATGGCGGTGTATATATTTCCGTGTTTATAGAGAAGGTGGTGTAGATATTTCCATGTTTATAGAGACGACTGTGTAGATACTTGCAAGTTTATACAGATGGTGGTGTAGATGTTTCCATCTTCATAGAGATAGTGGTGTAGATATTTCCATGTTTATACAGACGACTGTGTAGATACTTGCAAGTTTATACAGATGGTGGTGTAGATGTTTCCATCTTTATAGAGATAGTGGTGTAGATATTTCCATGTTTACACAGATAGCGGTGTCGATATTTCCATGTTTATACAGATAGCGGTGTTGATATTACCATGTTTATACAGATAGCGGTGGAGATATTTCCATGTTTATAGAGATGGTGGTGAAAACATTTCCATGTTTATAGAGATTGCAGTGTAGATATTTCAACGTTTATACAGAGAGAGGTGTAGATATTTCCATGTTTACTGAGATAGCGGTTGGAGATATTTCCACATTTATTCACATATTGATGTAGATATTTCCACGTTTATACAGATAGTGTTGTAGATATTTTGACGTTTATACAGAAAGCGGTGTAGATATTTCCACGTTTATACAGATATCGGTGTAGATATTTCCATCTTTATACAGATAGCGGTGTAGATATTTAAATGTTTATGCAGACAGCGGTGTAGATATTTCCTAGTTTATAGAGATGGCGGTGTAGATATTTCCATGTTTGTAGAGATAGCCGTGCAGATATTTCCATGTTAATAGAGATAGCTGTGTAGGTATTTCCATGTTTATAGAGATGGCTGTGTAGATATTTCCATGTTTACAGATGGTGGTGTAGATATTAAGATATTTACAGAGATAGCGGTGTAGATGTTTCAATCTTTGCACACATTGCGGTGTAGATATTTCCATCTTTACACAGATAGCAGTGTAGATATTTCCTAGTTTACACAGATAGCTGTGTTGATAATTCCATGTTTACAGAGATAGTGTTGAAGATATTTCCATGTTTACATAGATAGCGGTGTACGTATTTCCATGTTTATAAAGATAGCGGTTTAGATATTTCCATGTTTATACAGATAGCTGTGGAGATATTTCCATGTTTATACAGATAGCGATGTAGTTATTTCCATGTTTATACAGATAGAGGTGTTGATATATCCATCGTTGAACAGACTGCAGTGTAGATATTTCCATCTGTACACAGACAGAAGTGTGGAGATTCCGATGTTTACACATGTAGCTGTTTAGATATTTCCATGTTTATGCAGATAGCGTTGTAGATATTTCCATGTTTATACAGATAGTGGTGTAGATATTTCCATGTTTATACAGATAGCGATGGAGATATTTCCATGTTTATAGAGATGGTGGTGTAAATATTTCCATGTTTATAGAAATGGTGGTGTAGATATTTCCATGTTTATACAGACGTCTGTGTAGATATTTGCATGTTTATACAGATGGCGGTGTACATATTTCCATCTTTACAGAGATAGCGGTGTAGATATTTCCATGTTCATACAGATAGCGGTGTAGATAGTTCCATGTTAATAGAGATAGCGGTGTAGATATTTCCATATTTATACAGATAGCGGTGTAGATATGTCCATGTTTATACAGAGGACGGTGTAGATATTTCCATGTTTATTCAGATGGCATAGATATTTCCATGTTTATACAGATAGCGCTGTAGATATCTCCATGTTTGTGTAGATTGCAGTGTAGATAATTCCATGTTTACAGAGATAGCGGTGTAGATATTTCCATCTTTGCACTGATTGTGGTGTAGATATTTCCATGTTTACAGAGACAGCGGAGTAGATATTTCCGTGTTTACACAGATAGCCTTGTAGATAATTCCATGTTTATACAGGTAGCGTTGTAGATATTTCCATGCTTACGCAGATAGCGGTGTAGTTATTTCCATGTTTATACTGATAGCGGTGTATATATTTCCATGTTTATGCAGATAGTGGTGTAGATATTTCCATGTTTTTACAGATAGCGGTGTAGATATTTCCATGTTTACAGAGATAGCAGTGTAGATATTTCCATCCTTGCACAGATTGCAGTGTAGATATTTCCATGTTTACACAGATAGCGGTGTAGATATTTCCATGTTTACACAGATATCTGTGTATATATTTCCATGTTTACACAGATAGCCTTGTAGATATTTCCATGTTTATACAGATAGGGGTGTAGATATTTCCATGTTTATAAAGATAGCGGTATAGATATTTCCATGTTTATACAGATAGCGTTGCAGGTATTCCCATGTTTATAGAGATAGCGGTGTAGATATTTCCATGTTCATAGAGATAGCGGTGTAGATATTTCCACGTTTATACAGATAGCGGTGTAGATATTTCCATGTTTATACACATAGGGGTGTAGATATTTCCAAGTTTATACAGTTAACGGAGAAGATATTTCCATGTTTATACAGATGGCAGTGTAGATATTTCCAAGTTTATACAGATAGCGGTGTAGATATTTCCATGTTTATGCAGGTAGAGGTGTAGATATTTCCATGTTTATGCAGATCGTAGTGCAGATATTTCCATCTTTCTACAGATGGCAGTGTATATATTTCTATGTTTATACAGATTGCGGTGCAGAGATTTTCATGTTTATACAGATGGCGGTGTAGATATTTCCATGTTTATGCAGATGGCGGTGTAGATATTTCCATGTTTATAGAGATGGCCGTGTAGATATTTCTATGTTTACAGAGTTATCGGTGTAGATAATTCCAAATTTACAGAGATGGCGGTGTAGGTATTTCCATGTTTATAGAGATAGTGGTGCAGATATTTCCATGTTTATATAGATCGCGGCGTAGATATTTCCATCTTTATACAGATGGGAGTGTAGTTTTTTCCATGTTTATACAGATAGCGGTGTAGATATTTCCATGTTTACACAGATGGCAGTGTAGATAGTTCCATGTTTATGGAGGTGGCATGTAGATATTTTCATGCTTATAGAGATGGCGGTGTATATATTTCCCTGTTTATAGAGATAGCGGTGTAGATATTTCCATGATTACAGAGATTTCGGTGTAGGTATTTCCATGAGTATAGAGATAGCGTTGCAGATGTTTCCATGTTTATAATGATGGCTGTGTAGATACTTCTATGTGTATACAGATGGCAATTTAGATATTTCCATGTTTACAGAGATGGTGGTGTAGATATTTCCATGTATGTACAGATGACTCTGTAGATATTTCCATGTTTATACATATAGCGGTGTAGATATTTCCAAGTTTATGGAGATAGCGGTGCAGATATTTCCATGTTTATAGAGATAGCGGAGCAGATATTTCCATGTTTATAGAGATTGCGGTATAGATATTTCCATCTTTACACAGATACCTGTGTACATATTTCCATGTTTACGCAGATAGCTGTGTAGATATTTCCATGTTTACACAGATAGTGTTATAGATATTTCCATGTTTATATAGATATCGGTGTAGATATTTCCATATTTCTACAGATAGTGATGGAGATATTTCCATGTTTATACAGGTAGAGGTGCAGATATTTCCATGTTTATGCAGATCGCGGTGCAGATATTTCCATCTTTCTACAGACGGCAGTGTAGATATTTCTATGTTTATACAGAAGGTGGTGTAGATATTTCCATGTATATACAGATGACTGTGTAGATATTTTCATGTTTATACAGATGGCTGTGTAGATATCTCCATGTTTATACAGATGGCGGTGTAGACATTTCCATGTTTTTGGAGGTAGCGGTGTAGATATTTCCATGTTTGTACATATAACGGTGCAGATATTTCCAAGTTTATAGAGATAGCGGTGTAGATATTTCCATCTTGGAACAGATTGCGGTGAAGATATTTCCATCTTTACACAGATAGCGGCGTATATGTTTCCATGTTTACACTGATAGCGTTGTAGATATTTCCATGTTTATACAGATAGTGGTGTAGATGTTTCCATGTTTATACAGACAGCAGTGGAGATATTTCCATGTTTATACAGAGAGCGGTGTAGATATTTCTTGTTTATACAGATAGCGGTGTAGATATTTCCATGTTTATACAGATAGCAGTGTACATATTTCCATGTTAACAGAGACAGCGGTATAGGTATTTCCATATTTGCACGGATTGAGGAGTAGATATTTCCATCTTTACTGAGATAGTTGTGTTCATATTTCCATGTTTACACAGATAGCTGTGTAGATATTTCCATGTTTACACAGTTTTGTAGATATTTCCATGTTTATACAGATAGCGGTGTAGATATTTCTATGTTTATAAAGATAGCGGTGTCCATATTTCCATGTTTATAGAGATAGCGGTGGAGGTATTTACATGTTTATTCAGATAGCTATGAAGAGATTTCCATGTTTATACAGATAGCAGTGTAGATATTTCCATGTTTATACCGATAGTGGTGTAGATGTTTCTATGTTTATACTGATAGCGGTGTAGATATTCCCATGTTTATACAGAGAGCGGTGGCAATATTTCCATGTTTATACAGAGTTCTCTGTAGATATTTCCATGTTTATATAGATGACGGTGTAGATATTTCCAGGTTTATACAGATGACTGTGTAGATATTTCCATGTTAATACAGATGGCGGTGTAGATATTTCCATGTTTATAGAGATAGCGGTGTAGATATTTCCATGTTTATTGAGATAGCGGTGTAAATATTTCCATATTTATACAGATAGTGGTGTAGATATTTCCATGTTTTTACAGATAGCGGTGTAGATATTTTCATCTTTATTCAGAGAGTGCTGTACATATTTCCATGTTTATACAGATCACTGTGTAGATATTTCTATGTTTATCCAGATAACGTTGTAGATATTTCCATCTTTATACAAACGGTGGTGTAGATATTTCCATGTTCCTACACATGACTGTGTAGTTATTTCCATGTTTATACTGATGGCGGTGTAGATATTTCCATATTTATAGAGATAGCAGTGTTGATATTTCCAGGTTTATACAGATAGCGGTGTAAATATTTCCATGTTTATACAGATCGTGGTGTAGATATTTCCATGTTTATACAGATACCGGTGTAGATATTTTCATGTTTATACAGACTGCAGTGTAGGCATTTCTATGTTTATACAGATAGCGGTGTAGATATTTCCATGTTTGTACAGATGGCGGTGTTGATATTTCCATCTGTACACAGATTGCCGTGTAGATATTTCCATCTTTATACAGATGGCGTTGTAGATATTTCCATGGATATGCAGATGGCGGTGTGGATATTTCCATGTTTATAGAGATAGCGGTGTAGGTATTTCCATGTTTATAGACATAGCGGTGTAGATATTTCCATGTTTATATAGATGGCGTTGTAGATATTTCCATGTTTATACCGATAGCGGTGGTGGTATTTCCATGTTTATATAGATAGCGATGTAGATATTTCCATGTTTATACAGCTCGCAGTGCAGATATTTATATCTTTATACCGATGGCATTGTAGATATTTCCTTATTCACACAGATGGCGGTGTAGATGTTTCCATGTTTATAGAGATAGCAGTGTAGATATTTACATGTTTATTCAGATGGCTGTGTAGATATTTCCATGTGTAAACAGATGTCATTGTAGATATTTCCATGTTTACAGATGACTGTCTAGGTATTTCCATGTTTTTACAGATGGCAGTGCAGGTATTTCCATGTTTATAGAGATAGCGGTGTAGATATTTCCATATTTCTACAGATCGCGGTGTTGATATTTGCATCTAAACACAGATGGCCGTGTAGATATTTCCATGTTTATACAGATGGCGGCGTAGATATTTCCATGGACATGCAGATGACGGTGTAGTTATTTCCATGTTTATACAGATAGCGGTGTAGATATTTCCATGTTTACACAGATGGTGGTGTAGATATTTCCGTGTTTATACACATGGCGGAGTAGATACTTCCATCTTTATGGAGATGGCAGTGTAGATATTTTCATGTTTATAGAGATGGCGGTGTAGATATTTCCATATTTATAGAGATAGCGGTGTAGATATTTCCATCTTTCTACAGATGTCAGTGTAGATATTTCCATGTTTATACAGATGGCGGTGTAGATATTTCCATATTTATACAGATGTCTGTGTAGATATTTCCATGTGTATACAGATGGTATTGTAGCTATTTCCATGTTTATAGAGATGGTGGTGTAGATATTTCCATGTTTATTCAGATGACTGTGTAGATATTTCCATGTTTTATAGATGGCAGTGTAGATATTTCAATGTTTATAGAGATGGCACTGTAGATATTTCCATGTTTATACAGATAACGGTGGAGATAGTTCCATGTTTATACACATAGCGGTGTACATATTTCCATGTTTATAGAGACAGCGGTGTAGGTATTTCCATGTTTATACAGATAGCGGTGCAGATATTTCCATGTTTATACAGATGCCTATGCAGGTATTTCCATTTTTATACAGAGGGCTGTGTAGATATTTCTATGTTTATACAGATGGCAGTGTAGATATTTCCAGGTTCCTACACATGACTGTGTAGGCATTTCCATCTTTATACAGATGGCTTTGTAGATGTTTCCATGTTTATAGAGATAGCGGTGCAGATATTTCCATGTGTATACGGATAGCGGTGTATATATTTCCACGTTTATACAGATTGTGGTGTAGATATTTCCATGTTTATACAGATACCGGTGTAGATATTTCCATGTTTATACCGACCGCAGTGTAGATATTTCCATGTTTATAGAGATAGCAGTGTATACATTTCCATGTTTGTTCAGATGGCGGTGTTGATGTTTCCATCTATACACACATTGCCGTGTAGGTATTTCCATGTGTATACATATGGCATTGTAGATATTTCCATGTTTATACCGATGGTGGTGTAGATATTTCCAGGTTTACACAGATGACTGTAAAGGTATTTCCATGTTTATACAGATGGCGGTGTAGATATTGCCATGTTTGTAGAGATAGCGGTGTAGATATTTCCATATTTATACAGATAACGGTGAAGAAATTTCCATGTTAATACAGATATCGGTGTTGGTTTTTCCATGTTTATAGAGATAGCTGTGTGGATATTTCCATGTTTACAGATAGGGGTGTAGATATTTCCATGTTTATAGAGATGGCGGTGTAGATATTTCCATGTTTACACAGATCACGGTGTAGATATTTCCTTGTTTATACAGATCATGGTGTAGATATTTCCATGTTTATACAGATCGCGGTGTTGATATTACCATGTTTATAGGGATAGCGGTGCAAATATTTCCACATTTATACAGATAGCGGTGTAGTTATTAGCATGTTTATGGAGATAGCAGTGTAGAAATTTCCATTTTTAAACAGATGACTGTGTATATATTTCAATGTTTAAACAGATGGCAGTGTAGATATTTCCTTGTTTATACAAATAGCAGTGTAGTTATTTCCATGTTTATACACATAGCGGTGTAGATATTTCCATGTATATACAGATGGCTGTGTAGATATTTCCATGTTTATACAGATGGCTGTGTAGATATTTCCATGTTTATACTGATGACTTTGTAGGTATTTCCATGTTTATACAGATGGCATTGAAGATATTTCCATGTTTATAGAGATAGCTGTGTAGATATTTCCATGTTTATACAGATAGCGGTGTAGATATTTCCATGTTTATACAGATCGCGGTGTAGATATTTCCATGTTTATACAGATCGTGGTGTAGATATTTCCATGTTTATACAGACATCAGTGGAGATATTTCCATGTTTATACACGTAGCGGTGTACATATTTCCATGTTTATAGAGACAGAGGTGTAGGTATTTCCATGTTTATACAGATAGCGGTGCAGATATTTCCATGTTTATACAGATGCCTATGCAGATATTTCCTTATTCATACAGAGGGCTGTGTAGACATTTCCATGTTTATACAGATGGCAGTGTATGTATTTCCATGTTCCTAGACATCACTGTGTAGGTATTTCCATGTTTATACAGATGGCTTTGTAGATATTTCCATGTTAACAGAGATATCGGTGCAGATATTTCCATGTTTATACAGATAGCGGTGTGTATATTTCCATGTTTATACAGATCGTGGTGTAGATATTTCCATGTTTATACAGATACCGGTGTAGATATTTCCATGTTTATACAGACCACAGTGTAGATATTTCCATGTTTATAGAGATAGCGTTGTAGATATTTCCATGTTTGTACAGATGGGGGTGTTGATTTTTCCATCTATACACAGATTGCCGTGTAGGTATTTCCATGTTTATACAGATGGCATTGTAGATATTTCCATGTTTATACAGATGGTGGTGTAGATATTTCCATGTTTATACAGATGACTGTCTAGTTATTTCCATGTTTTTACACATGGCATTGTAGATATTTCCATGTTTATAGAGATAGCAGTGTAGATATTTCCATGTTTATACAGATTACGGTGTAGATATTTCCATGTTTATACAGATACCGGTGTAGATATTTCCATGTTTATACAGATAGCCGTGTAAATATTTCCATGTTTATACAGATCACGGTGTAGATATTTCCATGTTTATAGAGATAGCGGTGTTGATATTTCCATGTTTATACAGACAGTGGTGTAGATATTTTCATGTTTATACAGACCACGGTGTAAATATTTCCATGTTTATTCAGATAGCGTTGCAGATATTTCCATGTTTGTACTGATGGCGGTGTTGATATTTCCATCTATACACTGATGACCTTGTAGATATTTCCATGTTTATACAGATGGCGGCGCAGATATTTCTATGGATATGCAGATGGCGGTGTAAATATTTCCATATTTATACAGAAAGCGGTGTAGTTATTTCCATGTTTATATAGATAGCGGTGTAGATATTTCCATGTATATACACATGGCTGTGTAGATATTTCCATGTGTATACAGATGGTGGTGTAGATATTTCCAAGTTTATACAGATAACCTTGTATGTATTTCCATGTTTATACAGAGGGCGGTGTAGATATTTCGATGTTTATAGAGATAGCAGTGGAGATATTTCCATGTTTATACAGATAGCGGTGTAGATATTTCCATGTTTATACTGATCGCGGTGTAGATATTCCCATGTTTTTAGAGATGGCGGTGTAGATATTTCCATGTTCATAGAGATAGCGGTGTTGACTTTTCTATGTTAATAGAGATAGCGGTGTGGATATTTCCATGTTTATACAGATAGGGTAGTAGATATTTCCATGTTTATAGAGATGGCGGTGTAGATATTTCCATGTTTGTACAGATCACGGTGTAAATGTTTCCATGTTTATACAGATCATGGTGTAGGTATTTCCATGTTTATACAGATCGCAGTGTTGATATTACCATGTTTATAGGGATAGCGGTGCAAATATTTCCACATTTATACAGATAGCGGTGTAGTTATTAGCATGTTTATACAGATAGCAGTGTAGATATTTACATGTATAAACACATGTCTGTGTATATATTTCCATGTTTAAACAGATGGCGGTGTAGATATTTCCTTGTTTATACAAATAGCGGTGTAGTTATTTCCATGTTTATACAGATAGCGGTGTAGATATTTCCATGTATATACCGATGGCTGTGTAGATATTTCCATGTTTATACAAATGGCTGTGTAGATATTTCCATGTTTACACAGATGACTTTGTAGGTATTTCCGTGTTTATACAGATGGCGGTGTGGATATTTCCATGTTTATAGAGATAGCTGTGTACATATTTCCATGTTTTTACAGATAGCGGTGCAGATATTTCCATGTTTATACAGAACGCGGTGTAGATATTTACATGTTTATAGAGATAGCGGTGTAGATATTTCCATATTTATAGAGATAACTGTGAAGATATTTCCATGTTTATACAGATAGCGGTGTAAATATTTCAATGTTTATACAGATCATGGCGCAGATATTTCCATGTTTATATAGATGGCGGTGTAGATATTTCCATGTTTATACAGATAGCGGTGTAGATATTTCCATGTTTATACAGACCGCGGTGTAGATATTTCCACGTTTATACAGATAGCGGTGTAGATATTTCCATGTTTGTACAGATGGCGGTGTTGATATTTCCATCTATACACAGATGACGGTGTAGATATTTCCATGTTTATACAGATGGCGGCACAGATATTTCTATGGATATGTAGACGGTGGTGTACATATTTCCAAGTTTATACCGATAGCGGTATAGTTATTTCCATGTTTATGTAGATAGCGGTGTAGATATTTCCATGTATATACGCATGGCTGTGTAGATATTTCCATGTTTATACAGATGGTGGTGTAGATATTTCCATGTTTATACAGATAACTTTGTAAGTATTTCCATGTTTATACAGATGGCAGTGTAGATATTTCCATGTTTATAGAGATAGCAGTGGAGATATTTCCATGTTTATACAGATAGCGGTGTAGATATTTTCATGTTTATACTGATCACGGTGTAGATATTTCGATGTTTATAGAGATAGCAGTGGAGATATTTCCATGTTTATACAGATAGCGGTGTAGATATTTCCATGTTTATACTAATCGCGGTGTAGATATTTCCATGTTTATAGAGATGGCGTTGTAGATATTTCCATGTTCATAGAGATAGCGTTGTTTATTTTTCCAGGTTTATAGAGATAGCTGTGTGAATATTTCCATGTTTATACAGATAGGGGTGTAGATATTTCCATGTTTATAGAGATGGCGGTGTAGATATTTTCATTTTTATACAGATCACGGTGTAGATATTTCCACGTTTATACAGATCGCGGTGTAGATATTTCCATGTTTATACAGATCATTGTGTAGATATTTCCATGTTTATACAGATCGCGGTGTTGATGTTACCATGTTTATAGGGATAGCGTTGCAAATATTTCCACATTTACACAGATAGCGGTGTAGTTATTAGCATGTTTATACAGATAGCGGTGTAGATATTTCCATGTATAAACAGATGTCTGTGTATATATTTCCATGTTTAAACAGATGGCGATATAGATATTTCCTTGTTTATACAAATAGCGGTGTAGTTATTTCCTTGTTTATACAGATAGCGGTGTAGATATTTCGATGTATATACAGATGTCTGTGTAGATATTTCCATGTTTATACAGATGGCTGTGTAGATATTTCCATGTTTATACAGATGACTTTGTAGGTATTACCATGATTATACAGATGGCGGAGTAGGTATTTCCATGTTTATAGAGATAGCTGTGTAGATATTTCCATGTTTATACAGATAGCGGTGTAGATATTTCCATGTTTATACAGATCGCGGTGTAGATATTTCCATGTTTATACAGACAGCAGTGGAGATATTTCCATGTTTATACACAAAGCGGTGTACATATTTCCATGTTTATAGAGACAGCGGTGTAGGAATTTCCATGTTTACACAGATAGCGGTGCAGATATTTCCATGTTTATACAGATGCCTATGCAGAAATTTCCATATTTATACAGAGTGTTTTGTCGATATTTCCATGTTTATACAGATGGCAGTGTAGTTATTTCCATGTTCCTACACATGACTGTGTAGGTATTTCCATGTTTATACAGATGGCTTTGTAGATATTTCCATGTTTATAGAGAGAGCGGTGTAGATATTTCCATGTTTATACAGATAGCGGTGTAGATATTTCCATGTTTATATGGACCGTGGTGTAGATATTTCCATGTTTATACAGATAGCGGTGCAGATATTTCCATGTTTGTACAGATGGCGGTGTTGATATTTCCATCTATACTCAGATGACCGTGTAGATATTTCCAGGTTTATACAGATGGTGGCGCAGATATTTCCATGGATATGTAGATGGCGGTGTAGATATTTCCATGTTTATACAGATAGCGGTGTAGATATTTCCATGTTTAAACAGATAACTTTGTAAGTATTTCCATGTTTATACTGATGGCGGTGTAGATATTTCCATGTATATACAGATGGCTGTGTAGATATTTCCATGTTTATACAGATGGCTGTGTAGGTATTTCCATGTTTATTCAGATGACTTTGTAGGTATTTCCATGTTTATACAGATGGCGGTGTAGATATTTCCATGTTTATAGAGATAGCTGTGTAGATATTTCCATATTTACACAGATGGCGGTGTAGATATTTCCATGTTTATACAGATAGCGGTGTAGACATTTCCATGTTTATACAGATAGCGGAGAAGTTATTTCCATGCTCATACAGATAGTTGTAGAGATATTTTCATGTTTATACAGATAGCTGTTGAGTTTTTTCCATGTTTATACAGATGGCGGTGGAGATATTTCCATGTTTATACAGATGGCGGTGTAGATATTTCTATCTTTCTACAGACGGCGGAGTAGATTTTTCCAAGTTTACAGAGATAGCGGTTGAGATATCCCCATTTTTATACAGATAGCGGTGTAGATATTTCCATGTTTATACAGATCATGGTGTAGATATTTCCATGTTTATACAGATGGCAATGTAGATATTTGCATGTTTATACAGATAGTGGTGTAGACATTTCCATGCTTATACAGAAGACTGCGTAAGTATTTCCATGTTTATACATAAGGCGGTGTAGATATTTCCATGTTTATAAAGATAGCCATGTAGATATTTCCATTTTTATTCAGATAACGGTGTAGACATTTCCACGTTCATAGAGGTAGTGGTGTAGATATTTCCATATTCATACAGATAGCTGTGTAAATATTTCCATGTTTATACAGGTAGAGGTGTAGATATTTCCATGTTTATGCAGATCTCGGTGTAGATATTTCCATGTTTCTACAAATGGTTGTGTAGATATTTCTATGTTTATGGAGATGGTGGTATAGATAATTCCATCTTTATACAGATGGCGGTGTAGTTATTTCCATGTTTATGCTGATGGTGGTGTAGATATTCCCATGTTTATTGAGATGGCGGTGTAGATATTTCTATCTTTATAGAGATAGCGGTGTAGATAATTCCACGTTTATAGAGATGGCATTGTAGGTATTTCCATGTTTATAGAGATAGTGGTGTAGATATTTCCATGTTTATACAGATAGCGGTGTAGATATTTCCATGTTTATACAGGTAGCGGTCTAAATATTTCAATGTTTACACAGATGGCGGTGTAGATATTTCCATGTTTATGGAGATGGCGGTGTAGATATTTTCATGTTTATAGAGATGGCGGTGTAGGTAATTCCATGTATATACAGATTGTGTTGTAGATATTTAAATGTTTATAGAGATTGTGGTGTAGGTATTTCCATGTGTATAGAGATAGCCGTGCTGATATTTCCATGTTTATACAGATGGCGGTGTAGGTATTTCCATGTTCATAGAGATAGCCATGTAGATACTTCCATGTTTATATAGATAGTGGTTTAGGCCTTACTAAGTTTAGAAATATAGCAGTGTAGATATTTCCATATTTACACACATGGCGGTGTAGATATTTCCATGTTTATACAGATAACGGTGTAGATATTTCCATGTTTATACAGATAGCGGTGTAGACATTTCCATTTTTATACAGATCGAGGTGTAGGTATTTCCATGTTTATACAGATAGCTGTGTAGATATCTCCATGTTTATACAGATAGCCGTGAAGTTATTTCCATGTTTATGCAGATAGTTGTAGAGATATTTCCATGTTTACACAGATAGCGTTGTAGATATTTCCATGTTTATGCAGATAGCAGTGCAGATATTTCCATGTTTATAAACATACCGGTGCAGATATTTCCATGTTTATACAGATAGCGTTGGAGTTAATTCCATGTTTATACAGATAGCGATGTAGATGTTTCCATGTTTATACGGATAGCGGTGTAGATATGTCCATGTTTATACAGACATCGGTGTAGATACTTCCATGTTTATACAGATAGCGAAGAAGTTATTCCCATGCTTATACAGATAGTTGTAGAGATATTTCCATGTTTATACAGATAGCGGTGGAGATATTTCCATGTTTATACAGATGGCTGTGGAGATATTTCAATGTTTCTACAGATGGCGGTGTAGATATTTCTATTTTTCTACAGATGGTGGAGCAGATTTTTCCATGTTTATAGAGATAGCGGTTGAGATATGTCCATTTTTATACAGATAGCGGTGTAGATATTTCCATGTTTATACAGATCATGGTGTAGATATTTCCATGTTTATACAGATAGGGGTGTAGATATTTCCATGTTTATACAGGTAGCAGTGTAGATATTTCCATGTTTATAGAGATCGCGGTGTTGGTATTTCCATGTTTGTAGAGATAGCGGTGTAGATATTTTCATGTTTCTACAGATGTCTGTGTAGATATTTCCATGTGTATACACATGGCAGTGTAGATATTTCCATGTTTATACAGATGGAGGTGTAGATATTTCCCTGTTTATACAGATAGCCATGTAGATATTTCCATGTTTATAGAGATAGAGGTGTAGATATTTGCATGTTTATAGAGATAGCCGTGTAGATATATCCATGTTTATACAGATAGCGGTGTAGATATTTCCATGTATATAGAGACAGCGGTGTATAGATTTCCATGTTTATACAGATAGCGGTGTTGATATTTCCATGTTTATACAGATCGCGTTGTAGATATTTCCATGTTTATACAGATAATGGTGAAGTTATTTCCATGTTTATTCAGATAGCGGTGTAGGTATTGCCATGTTTATAGAGATCGCGGTGTAGATATTTCCATGTTTATACAGATCGTGGTGTAGATACTTCGATGTTTATACAGATAGCGGTGTAGATATTTCCATGTATGTACACATGGCTGTGTAGATATTTCCATGTTTATACAGATAACTTTGTAAGTATTGCCATGTTTATACAGATGGCGGTGTAGATATTTCCATGGGTATACAGATGGCGGTGTAGATATTTCCATGTTTTTATAGATGGTGGGGTAGATATTTCCCTGTTTACACAGATAGCGGTGTGGATATTTCCATGTTTATACAGATAGCGGTGTAGATATTTCCATGTTTATACAGATGGCTGTGTAGATGTTTCCATGTTCATACAGATGGCAATGTAGATATTTCCATGTTTATTCAGATAGTGGTGTAGATATTTCCATGTTTATACAGAAGACTGTGTAGGTAGTTTCATGTTTATACATAAGGCGGTGTAGATATTTCCATGATTATAGAGATAGCCATGTAGATATTTCCATGTTTATACAGATAACGTTGTAGACATTACCACCTTCATAGAGGTAGCGGTGTAGATATTTCCATATTCATACAGATAGCTGTGTAGATATTTCCATGTTTATACAGGTAGAGGTGTAGATATTTCCTTGTTTATGCAGATCTCGGTGTAGATATTTCCATCTTTCTACAAATGGCACTGTAGATATTTTTATGTTTATGGAGATGGCGGTATAGATAATTCCATGTTTATACAGATGGCGGTGTAGTTATTTCCATGTTTATGCTGATTGCGGTGTAGATATTCCCATGTTTATAGAGATGGCGGTGTAGATATTTCTATGTTTACAGAGATAGCGGTGTAGATATTTCTATGTTTATACAGATGGCATTATACGTATTTCCGTGTTTATAGAGATAGTGGTGTAGATATTTCCATGTTTATACAGATAGCGGTGTAGATATTTCCATGTTTATACAGCTCGTGGTGTACATATTTCCCTCTTTATACAGATGGCAGTGTAGATATTTCCATGTTTATACAGATAGCGGTGTTGATATTTCAATGTTTACACAGATGACGTTGTAGATAGTTCCATGTTTATGGAGAGGGTGGTGTAGATATTTTAATGTTTATAGAGATGGCGGTGTAGATAATTCCATGTTTATAGAGATTGCGGTGTAGATATTTAAATGTTTATAGAGATTGCAGTGTAGGTATTTCCATGTGTATAGAGATAGCGGTGCTGATGTTTCCATGTTTATACTGATGGCTGTGTGGATATTTCTATATGTATACAGATGGCAGTGTAGATATTTCCATGTTTATACAGGTGCCTGTGTAGATATTTTCATGTTTTTACAGATGGTGGTGTAGATATTTCCATGTTTATATAGATTGCGGTGTGGCTATTTCCATGATTATACAGAGAGCATTGTAGATATTTCCATGTTTATGGAGATGGCTGTGTAGATATTTCCAAGTTTATACACATGGCAGTGTAGATATTTCCACGTTTATACAGAGAGTGGTGTAGATATTTCCATGTTTATACAGATGACTGTGTAGGTATTTCCATGTTTATACAAATGGCAGTGTAGATATTTCCATGTTTATACTGATTGCGGTGTAGGTATATCCATGTTGATAGACATAGCGGTGTAGATATTTCCATGTTAATGCAGATGGCTGTGTTGCTATTTCCATGTGTATAGAGATTGCAGTGTAGATATTTCCATGTTTATATAGACGGAGGTGTAGATATTTCCATGTTTATACAGAAGACTGTGTAGATATTTCCATGTTCTTTCAGATGGCATTGCGGATATTTCCATGTTTATACAGATAGCGGAGTGGCTATTTGCATGTTTATACAGATAGCGGTGTAGATATTTCCGTGTTTATAGAGATGTCTGTGTAGATATTTCCATGTTTATACTGATTGTGTTGTAGATATTTCCATGTTTATACAGATAGCGGTGCAGATATTTCCGTGTTTATGGAGATGTGTGTGTAGATGTTTCCATGTTTATACTGATTGTGGTGTAGATATTTCCATGTATATACAGATGGCTGTGTAGATATTTCCATATGTATACTGATGGCAGTGCAGTTATTTCCGAGTTTATACAGATGGAGGTGTAGGTATTTCCATGATTATACTGATGACTGTGTAGATATTTTCAGATTTTTACACAGGGCTGTGTAAATATTTCCTTGTTTATACAGATAGCGGTGTGGCTATTTCCATGTTTATACAGATAGCGTTGTAGATATTTCCATGTTTATAAAGATAGCGGTGTAGATATTTCCATGTTTATAGAGATAGCGGTGGAGATATATCGATGTTTATACATATAGCATTGTAGATATTTCCATGTTTACACAGATAGCAGTGGAGATATTTCCATGTGTATACAGATGGAAGTGTAGATATTTCCATGTGTATACAGATAGAGATGTAGTTATTTCCATGTTTATACAGATGAGTTTGTAGATATTTGCATGTTTTTACAGACGGTGGTGTAGATATTTCCATGTTTATACAGATAGCAGTGTAGATATTTCCATGTTTATATACATGGCTGTGTAGATGTTTCTGTGTTCATACAGATGGCTGTGTAGATATTTCCAAGTTTATACAGATGACAGTGTAGGTATTTCCACGTTTATACAGATGGTGGTGTAGATATTTCCATGTTTATAGAGATAGCCATGTAAATATTTCCATGTTTATACAGATAGTGGTGTAGACATTTCCATGTTTATAGAGGTAGCAGTGTAGGTGTTTCCATATTTATACAGATAGCGGTGTAGATATTTCCATGTTTATACAGGTAGCGGTGTAGATATGTCCATGTTTATAAAGATACCGGTGTAGATATTTCCATGTTTATACAGATGGCGGTGTAGATATTTCCATGTGTATACAGATATCGATCTAGGTATTTCCATGTTTATACAAATAGCCGTATAGGTATTTCCATGTTTATACAAATAGCAGTGTAGATATTTCCATGTTTATACAAATAGTGGTGTAGATATTTCCATGTTTATACAGATAGCGGTGGAGATATTTCCATGGTTATACAGATAGCGGAGAAGATATTTACATGTTTATACAGATGGCGGTGAATATATTTCCAAGTTTATACAGATAGCGGTGTAGATATTTCCATGTTTATAGAGATAGCGGTGTAGATATATCCATGTTTATACAGATTGCCTTGTAAGTATTTCCATGTTGATAGAGATAGCGGTGTAGATATTTCCATGTTTATATAGATGGCTGTGTAGATATTTCCATGTGTATACAGAAGGCAGTGTAGATATTTCCGTGATTATACAGATGGAGGTGCAGATATTTCCATGTTTATACAGATGACTCTGTAAATATTTTCATGTGTTTACAGATGGCAGTGTAGCTATTACCATGTTTTTACCAATAGCGGTGTGGGTATTTCCATCTTAATACAGATAGCAGTGTAGATATTTCCATGTTTATAGAGATGGCAGTGTAGATATTTCCATGTTTATACATATGGCAGTGTAGATACTTCCATGTTTATACAGATAGTGGTGTAGATATTTCCATGTTTATACAGATGTCTATGTAGGTAATTCCATTTTTACACAGATGGCGGTGTAGACATTTCCATGTTTATAGAGATAGCGGTGTACATATTTGAATATTTATAAAGATAGCGGTGTAGATATTTCCATGTTTATACAGATAGCGGTGTACATATTTCCATGTTTATACAGATAGCGATGTAGATATTTCCAAGTTTATACACATAGCCGTGTAGATATTTCCATGTTTATACAGATAGCGGTGGAGATATTTCCATGTTTACAGAGATTGCTGTGTTGATATTTCCATATTTGCACAGATTGCAGCGTAGGTATTTCCATCTTTACACAAATAGCGGTGTACATATTTTCATGTTTAAACAGATATCTACGTAGATATTTCCATGTTTACACAAACAGTTTTGTAGATATTTCCATGTTTATTCAGATAGCGGTGTAGATGTTTCCATATTTATAAAGACAGCGGTGTAGATATTTCCATGTTTATGTAGATGGCTGTGTAGATATTTCCATGTTTGTACAGATGGTAGTGTAGATATTTCCATGTTTATACAGATATTGGTGTAGATATTTTCATGTTTATAGAGATGGCGGTGTAGATATTTCGATGTTTATAGGGATAGCGGTGTAGATATTTACATATTTATACAGATTGCGTTGTAGGTATTTCCATGTTGATAAAGATAGCTGTGTAGATATTTCCATGTTTACACAGATGGCTGTGTAGCTATTTCCATGTGTATACAGATTGCAGTGTAGATATTTCCATGATTATACAGACGGAGGTGTAGATATTTCCAAGTTTATACAGATGACTGTGTAGATATTTCCATGTTTTTACAGATGGCGTTGTGGTTATTTCCATGTTTGGACAGATAGCCGTGTGGCTATTTCCATGTTTATACAGATAGCGGTGTAGATATTTCCGTGTTTCTATAGATGTCTATGTAGATATTTCCATGTTTATACAAATGGCAGTGTAGATATTTCCATGTTTATACAGATGGCAGTGTAGATATTTCCATGTTTATACAGATGACTGTTTAACAATTTCTATGTTTTCACAGATGGTGGTGTAGACATTTCCATATTTATAGAAATAACCATGTAGATATTTCCATGATTATGCAGATAGCGGAGTAGATATTTCCTGGTTTACAGAGATAGCGGTGTGGATAGTTTCATGTTTGCACAGAGTGCGGTGTAGATATTTCCATCTTTACACAGATAGCGGTGTACATATTTCCATGTTTACACAGATAGCTATGTAGATACTGCCATGTTTACACAGATTGTGTGGTAGATATTTCCATGTTTATACAGATAGCAGAGTAGATATTTCCATGTTTATAAAGATAGCGGTGTAGATATTTCCATGTTTATAGAGATAGCGGTGGAGATATATCCATGTTTATAAATATAGCGATGTAGATATTTCCATGTTTATACTGATAGCTGTATAGAAATTTCCATGTTTATACAGATAGTGCTGTAGATATTTCCAAGTTTATACAGATAGCGGTGTAGATATTTCCATGTTTATACAGATAGCGGTGTAGATATTTCCAAGTTTATACAGATAGCGGTGTAGATATTTCCATGTTTATACAGATAGCGGTGTAGATAATTCCATGTTTATACAGATAACGGTGTAGATATTTCCATGTTTTTACACATTGCAGTGTAGGTATTTCCATGTTTAAAGAGGTAGCGGTGTAGATATTTCCATGTTTATACAGATGGCTGTGTAGATATTTCTATATGTATACAGATGGCAGTGTAGATATATCCATGTTCATACAGATGGCTGTGTAGATAATTCCATGTTTATTCAGATGACAGTGTAGATATGTCCATGTTTATACAGATAGTGGTGTAGTTATTTCCATGTTTATACAGATGGCTGTGTAGATATTTCCATGTGTATACACATGGCGGTGAAGATATTTCCATGTTTATAGTGATGGAGGTGTAGATATTTCCATGTTTATACAGATGACTGTGTAGATATTTCCATGTTTATACAGATAGTGGTGTAGATATTTCCAGGTTTATACAGATGACTGTGTAGGTATTTCCATATTTATACAGATGGCACTGTAGTTATTTCCATTTCTATAGAGATAGCCATGTAGTTATTTCTATGTTTACACAGATACTCTTATAGATATTTCGATGTTTATGCAGATAGCGGTGTAGGTATTTCCATGTTTACAAACACAGCAGTGCAGATATTTCCATGTTTTTATAGATAGCGGTGTATATATTTCCATCTTTACACAGATAGCTGTGTATATATTGCCATGTTTACACAGATAGTGTTGTAGATATTTCCATGTTTATACAGATAGCAGAGTAGATATTTCCATGTTTATAAAGATAGCGGTGTATATATTTCCATGTTTATAGAGATAGCGGGGGAGATATATCCGTGTTTATACATATGGAGATATAGATATTTCCATGTTTATACAGATAGCGGTGGGGAAATTTCCATGTTTATACAGAGAGCGGTGTAGATATTTCCATGTTTATACAGATAGCGGTGGAGATATTTCCATGTTTATACAGATAGCGGTGTAGATATTTCCATGTTTATACAGATAGCGGTGTAGATATTTCCATGTTTATACAGATAGCGGTGTAGATATTTCCATGTTTATGCAGATTTCAGTGTAGGTATTTCCATATTTATAGAGATAGCGGTGTAGATATTTCCATGCTTTTACAGATGGCAGTGTAGTTATTTCCATGTTTATAGAGATAGCGGTGTAGATATTTCCATGCTTATACAGATGGCTGTGTAGATATTTCCATGTTCATACAGATGGCTGTGTAGATATTTCCATGTTTATACAGATGGCAGTGTAGATATTTCCATGTTTATACAGATAGTGGTGTAGATATTTCCATGTTTATGCAGATAGTGGTGTAGATATTTCCATGTTTATACAGATGACTGTGTAGATATTTCCATGTGTATACAGATGGCGGTGTAGATATTTCCATGTTTATACAGATAGCGATGTGGCTATTTCCATGTTTATGCAGATTGCAGTGTAGATATTTCCATGTTTATAGAGATGGCGTTGTAGATATTTCCATGTTTATACTGATGGCAGTGTAGATATTTCCATGTTTATACAGATAGTGGTGTAGATATTTCCAGGTTTATACAGATGACTGTGTAGCTATTTCCATGTTTATACAGATGGCAGTTTAGGTATTTCCGTTTTTATAGAGATACACATGTAGGCATTTCCATGTTTACACAGATAGTGTTATAGCTATTTCCATGTTTATGCAGATAGCGGTGTAGATATTTCCATGTTTACAAGGACATCAGTGTAGATATTTCCATGTTTATACAGGTAGCGGTGTGTATATTTCCATCTTTACACAGATAGCGGTGTACATATTTCCATGTTTACACAGATAGCTGTGTAGATATTTCCATGTTTACACAGATAGTGTTATAGATGTTTCCATGTTTATAGAGATAACGTTGTACATATTTCCATGTTTATATAGATAGCGGTGAAGATATTTCCAAGTTTATAGAGATATCGGTGGAGATTTTTCCATGTTTATACAGGTAGCGATATAGATATTTCCATGTTTATACAGAAAGCGGTGTAGATATTTCCATTTTTATAAAGATAGCGGTGTAGATATTTCCATATTTATTCAGACAGCGGTGTAGATATATCTATGTTTATAGAGATAGCGGTGTAGATATTTTCATGTTTTTACAGACAGCGTTGGAGATATTTCCATGTTTACAGAGACAGCATTGTACATATTTACATGTTTATAGAGATAGCAGTGTAGATATTTCCATGTTTATAGAGATATAGTTGTAAATATTTCCATGTTTATAGAGATAGTGGTGTAAATATTTCCACGTTTATACAGATAGCGGAGTAAATATTTTCATGTTTTTAGAGATAGCGGTGTAGATATTTCCACGTTTATGCAGATAGCAGTGTAGATATTTCCACATTTATAGAGATAGCACTGTAGACATTTCCACGTTTCTACCCTTAGCGGTGTAGATATTTCCACGTTTATACACATAGCGATGTAGATATTTCCACGTTTATACAGATAGTGGTGTAGATATTTCCACATTGGTAGAGACAGCGGTGTACATATTTCCATGTTTATACAGATGTCAGTGCAGATTTTTCCATGTTTATAAAGATAGCGGTGTAGATATTTCCATGTTTATAGATATAGCGGTGGAGATATTTCCATGTGTGTACAGATAGCGATTTAGATATTTCCATGTTTATACAGGAAGCGGTGTAGATATTTCCATGTTTATACTAATAACAGTGTAGATATTTCCATGTATATACAGATAACAGAGTTGATATTTCCATGTTTATACAGATTATGCTGGAGATATTTCCATGTTGATACAGAGAGCGCTGGAGATATTTCCATGTTTTTACAGATGGCGGAGTAGGTATTTCTAAGTTTATACAGATAGCGGTGTAGATATTTCCATTTTTATACAGATAGCGTTGTAGATATTTCCATGTTTATTGAGATAGCGGTGTAAATATTTTCATATTTACTCTGATAGCGGTGTAGGTATTTCAATGTTTATACAGTTAGCTGTGTAGATATTTCCATGTTTATACAGATGGCGCTGTAGATATTTCCATGTTTATACATTTGGCAGTGTAGATATTTCCATGTTTATACAGATATCGGTGTAGATATTTCCATGTTTACAGAGATAGCGGTGTAGGCATTTCCATCTTTGCACAGATTGCGTTGTAGATTTTGCCAAATTTACACAGATACCGGTGTAGATATTTCCATGTTTACAGAGATAGCATTGTAGTCATTTCCGTGTTTATACAGATTGCGGTGTAGTTATTTCCATGTTGATACAGATAGCGGTGTAGATATTTCCATGTTTATACAGGTAGCGGTGTAGAAATTCCCATGTTTATACAGATCGCTTTGTAGACATTTCCATTTTTCTACAGATGTCAGTGTAGATATTTCCAAGTTTATACAGATGGCGGTGTAGATATTTCCATGTTTATAGAGATGGCGGTGTAGTTATTTCAATGTTTATAGAGATAGCGGTGTAGATATTTCCATGTTTATACAGATAGCAGTGTTGCTATTTCCATGTTTATACTGATAGCGGTGTACATATTTCCATGTTTATACAGGTCGCGGTGTAGATATTTCCATCTTTGTACAGATGGGAGTGGAGATATTTCCATGTTTATACAGATAGCGGTGTAGATATTTCCATGTCTATAGAGATAGCTGTGTGGGCATTTCCATATTTATACATATTGCGGTGTAGATATTTCCATCTTTATACAGATGGCGGTGTAGATATTTCCATGTTTATACAAATAGAAGTGAAGATATTTCCATGTTTATTCAGATAGCTGAGCAGATATTTCCATGTTTGTACAGATGGCGGTGTTGATATTTCCATCTATACACAGATGACCGTGTAGATATTTCCATGTTTATATAGATGGCGGCGCAGATATTTCCATGGATATGTAGATGGCGGTTTAGATATTTCCATGTTTATACAGATAGCGGTGTAGTTATTTCCATGTTTATAGAGATAGCGGTGCAGATATTTCCATGTTTATACAGATAGCGGTGTATATATTTCCATGTTTATACAGATTGTGGTGTAGATATTTCCATGTTTATACAGATACCGGTGTAGATATTTCCATGTTTATACATACCGCAGTGTAGATAATTCCATGTTTATAGAGATAGCAGTGTAGATATTTCCATGTTTGTACAGATGGCGGTGTTGATGTTTCCATCTATACACAGATTGCCGTTTAGGTATTTCTATGTGTATACAGATGGCATTGTAGATATTTCCATGTTTATACAGATGGCGGTGTAGATATTTCCATGTTTACACAGATGTCTCTATAGGTATTTGCATGTTTATACAGAAGCGGTGTAGATATTTCCAAGTTTATAGAGACAGTGGTGTAGACATTTCCATATTTATACAGATAACGGTGTAGATGTTTCCATGTTTATACAGATAGCGGTGTAAATATTTCTATGTTTATACAGATCACGGTGTAGATATTTCCATGTTTATAGAGATAGCGGTGTAGATATTTCCATATTTATACAGATAGCGGTGTAGATATTTCCATGTTTATACAGACCGCAGTGTAAATATTTCCATGTTTATACAGATAGCGGTGCAGATATTTCCATGTTTGTAGAGATGGCGGTGTTGATATTTCCATCTATACACAGATGACCGGGTAGATATTTCCATGTTTATACAGATGGCGGCGCAGATATTTCCATGGATATGTAGATGGCGGTGTAGATATTTCCATGTTTATACAGATAGCGGTGTAGTTATTTCCATGTTTATATAGATAGCGGTGTAGATATTTCCATGTATATTCACATGGCTGTGTAGATATTTCCATGTTTATACAGATGGCGGTGTAGATATTTCCATGTTTATACAGAGAACTTTGTAAGTATTTCCATGTTTATACAGATGGCGGTGTAGATATTTCGATGTTTATAGAGATAGCAGTGGAGATATTTCCATGTTTATACATATAGCGGTGTAGATATTTCCATGTTTATACTGATCGTGATGTAGATATTTCCATGTTTATAGAGATGGCGGTGTAGATATTTCCATGTTCATAGAGATAGCGGTGATGATTTTTTCATGTTTATAGTGATAGCGGTTTGGATATTTCCATGTTTATACAGATTGGGGTGTATATATTTCCATGTTTATACACATCACGGTGTAGTTATTTCCTTGTATATACAAATAGCGGTGTAGTTATTTCCATGTTTATACAGATAGCGGTGTAGATATTTCCATGTATATACAGATGGCTGTGTAGATATTTCCATGTTTATACAGATGGCAGTGTAGATATTTCAATGTTTACAGAGATGGCGCTGTAGATATTTCCATGTTTATACAGATAACGGTGGAGATATTTCCATGTTTATAGAGAGAGCAGTGGAGATATTTCCATGTTTATACACATAGATTTGTACATATTTCCATGTTTACACAGATGCCTATGCAGATATTTCCATATTTATACAGAGGGCTGTGTAGATATTTCTATGTTTATACAGATGGCAGTGTAGATATTTAAATGTTCCTACAAATGACTGTGTAGGTATTTCCATGTTTAAACATATGTCTTTGTAGATATTTCCATGTTTATACAGATAGCGGTGTATATATTTCCATGTTTATACAGATCATGGTGTAGATATTTCCATGTTTATACAGATGGCGGTGTAGATATTTCCATGTTTATACAGATGGCCATGTAGGTATTTCCATATTTATACAGATAACGCTGTAGAAATTTCCACGTTTATACAGATAGCGGTGTAAATATTTCCATGTTTATACAGATCACGGTGTAGATATTTCCATGTTTGTACAGATGGTGGTGTAGATATTTCCTTGTTTATACAAATATCGGTGTACATATTTCCATGTTTATACAGACTGCGGTGTAGATATTTCCATGTTTATACAGATAGTGGTGCAGATATTTCCATGTATGTACAGATGGCTGTGTAGATATTTCCATGTTTATACAGATGGCTGTGTAGATGTTTCCATGTTTATACAGATGTCTTTGTAAGTATTTCCATGTTTATACAGATGGCGGTGTAGATATTTCCATGTTTATAGAGATAGCTGTGTAGATATTTCCATGTTTATACAGATAGCGTTGTAGTTATTTCCATGTTTATAGAGATCGCGGTGTAGAGATTTCCATGTTTATAGAGATGGCGGTGTAGATATTTCCATGATTATAGAGATAGCAGTTTAGATATTTACATGTTTATACAGATGGCTGTGTAGATATTTCCATGTGTATACAGATGGCATTGAAGATATTTCCATGTTTATACAGATAACTGTATAGGTATTCCCATGTATTTACAGATGGCAGTGCAGATATTTCCATGTTTATAGAGAAATCGGTGTAGATATTTCCATGTTTGTACAGATGGCGGTGTTGATATTTCCATCTATACACAGATGGCCATGTAGATATTTCCATGTTTATACAGATGGCGGCGTAGATATTTCCATGGACCTGCAGATGGCGGTGTAGATATTTCCATGTTTATACAGACTGCGGTGTAGATATTTCCATGTTTACACAGATGGTGGTGTAGATATTTCCGTGTTTATACACATGGCATTGTAGATACTTCCCTCTTTATGGAGATGGCAGTGTAGATATTTTCATGTTTATAGAGATGGCGGTGTAGATATTTCCATATTTATAGAGATAGCGGTGTACATACTTCCGTCTTTCTACAGATGGCAGTGTAGTTATTTCCATGTTTATAAAGATGGCAATGTAGATATTTCCATATTTATACAGATGTCTGTGTAGATATTTCCATGTGTATACAGATGGTATTGTAGGTATTTCCATGTTTATACAGATAGCGGTGCAGATATTTCCATGTTTATATAGATGCCTATGCAGATATTTCCATATTTATACAGAGGGCTGTGTAGATATTTCTATGTTTATACAGATGGCTGTGGAGATATTTCCATGTTCCTATACATGACTGTGTGGGTATTTCCATGTTTATACAGATGGCTTTGTAGATATTTCCATGTTTATAGAGATAGCGGTGCAGATATTTCCATGTTTATACAGATAACGGTGTATATATTTCCATGTTTATGCAGATCGTGGTGTAGATATTTCCATGTTTATACAGATACCGGTGTAGATATTTCCATGATTTATACAGACCGCAGTGTAGATAATTCCATGTTTATAGAGATAGCAGTGTAGATATTTCCATGTTTTTACTGATGGCGGTGTTGATGTTTTCATCTATACAGAGATAGCCGTGTAGGTATTTCTATGTGTATACAGATGGCATTGTAGATATTTCCATGTTTATACAGATGGTGGTGTAGATATTTCCATGTTTACACAGATGACTCTATAGGTATTTCCATGTTTATACAGATGGTGTTGTAGATATTTCCATGTTTACACAGATGACTCTATAGGTATTTCCATGTTTATACAGATGGAGTTGTAGATATTTCCAAGTTTATAGAGATAGCGGTGTAGATATTTCCATATTTATACAGATAACGGTGTAGATGTTTCCATGTTTATACAGATAGCGGTGTAAATATTTGCATGTTTATACAGATCACGGTGTAGATATTTCCATGTTTATAGAGATAGCGGTGTAGATATTTAAATGTTTATACAGATAGCGGTGTAGATATTTCCGTGTTTATACAGACCGCGGTGTAGATATTTCCATGTTTATACAGATAGCGGTGCAGATATTTCCATGTTTGTAGAGATGGCGGTGTTGATATTTCCATCTATACACAGATGACCGTGTAGATATTTCCATGTTTATACAGATGGCGGCACAGATATTTCCAGGGATATGTAGATGGCGATGTAGATATTTCCAAGTTTATACAGATAGCGGTGTAATTATTTCTATGTTTATATAGATAGCGGTGTAGATATTTCCATGTATATACACATGGCTGTGTAGATATTTTTATGTTTATACAGATGGCAGTGTAGATATTTCCATGTGTATACAGATAACTTTGTAAGTATTTCCATGTTTATACAGATGGCAGTGTAGATATTTCGATGTTTATAGAGATAGCAGTGGAGATATTTCCATGTTTATACAGATAGAGGTGTAGATATTTCCATGTTTATACTGATCGTGGTGTAGATATTTTCATGTTTATAGAGATGGCGGTGTAGATATTTCCATGTTCATAGAGATAGTGGTGTTGATTTTTCCATGTTTATAGAGATAGCGTTGTGGATATTTCCATGTTTATACAGATAGGGGTGTAGACATTTCCATGTTTATAGAGATGGCGGTGTACATATTTCCATGTTTATACTCATCATGGTGTAGGTATTTCCTTGTTTATACAAATAGCGTTGTAGTTATTTCCATGTTTATACAGATAGCGGTGTAGATATTTCCATGTATATACAGATGGCTGTGTAGATATTTCCACGTTTATACACATGGCTGTGTAGATATTTCCATGTTAATACAGATGACTTTGTATGTATTTCCATGTTTATACATATGGTGGTGTAGACATTTCCATGTTTATAGAGATGGCGGTGTACATATTTCCATGTTTATACACATCACGGTGTAGGTATTTCCTTGTTTATACAGATAGCGGTGGAGATATTTACATGTTTTTACAGATATCGGTGTAGATATTTCCATGTTTACACAGATTGCGGTGTAGATATTTCCATCTTTCTACAGATGGCATTGTAGATATTTCCATGTTTATACAGATGGCGGTGTAGATATTTCCATGTTTATATAGATGGTGGTGTAGATATTACCATGTTTATACAGATCGCGGTGTAGATATTTCCATCTTTATACAGATCGTGGTGAAGATATTTCCATGTTTATATAGATCGCGGTGTAGATATTTCCATGTTTATACAGATAGCGGTGTAGCTATTTCCATGTTTATACAGATAGCGGTGTAAATATTTCCATGTTTATAAAGATAGCGGTGTAGGTATTTCCATGTTTATAGACATAGCGGTGTAGATATTTGCATGTTTATATAGATGGCGTTGTAGATATTTCCATGTTTATACCGATAGCGGTGTTGCTATTTCCACGTTTATACAGATAGCGATGTAGATATTTCCATGTTTATACAGCTCGCGGTGCTGGTATTTATATCTTTATACAGATGGCATTGTAGATATTTCCTTATTCACACAGATGGCGGTGTAGATGTTTCCATGTTTATACAGATGGCAGAGTAGTTAGTTCCATTTTTATGGAGATGGCAGTGTAGATATTTTCATGTTAATAGAGATGGCGGTGTAGATATTTCCATGTTTATAGAGATAGCAGTTTAGATATTTACATGTTTATACAGATGGCTGTGTAGATATTTCCATGTGTATACAGATGGCATTGTAGATATTTCCATGTTTATACAGATGACTGTATAGGTATTTCCATGTTTTTACAGATGGCAGTGCAGATATTTCCATGTTTATAGAGATAGCGGTGTAGATATTTCCATGTTTGTACAGATGGCGGTGTTGATATTTCCATCTATACACAGATGGCCGTGTAGATATTTCCCTGTTTATACAGATGGCGGCGTAGATATTTCCATGGACATGCAGATGGCGGTGTAGATATTTCCATGTTTATAGAGATAGCGGTGTAGATATTTCCATGTTTACACAGATGGTGGTGTAGATATTTCCGTGTTTATACACAGGGCGGAGTAGATACTTCCATCTTTATGGAGATGGCAGTGTAGATATTTTCATGTTTATAGAGATGGCGGTGTAGATATTTCCATATTTTCAGAGATAGCGGTGTAGATATTTCCATCTTTCTACAGATGGCAGTGTAGATATTTCCATGTTTATACAGCTGGCGGTGTTGATATTTCCATATTTATACATATGTCTGTGTATATATTTCCATGTGTATACAGATGGTATTGTAGGTATTTCCATGTTTATACAGATGGCAGTGTAGATATTTCAATGTTTATAGAGATGGCGCTGTAGATATTTCCATGTTTATACAGATAACGGTGGAGATATTTCCATGTTTATACAGAGAGCAGTGGAGATATTTCCATGTTTATACACATAGCGGTGTACATAATTCCATGTTTATAGAGACAGCGTTGTAGGTTTTTCCATGTTTATACAGATAGCAGTGCAGATATTTCCATGTTTACTCAGATGCCTATGCAGGTATTTCCATATTTATACAGAGGGCTGTGTAGATATTTCTATGTTTATACAGATGGCAGTGTAGATATTTAAATGTTCCTACACATGACTGTGTAGGTATTTCCATGTTTATACAGATGTCTTTGTAGATATTTCCATGTTTATAGAGATAGCGATGTAGATATTTCCATCTTTATACAGATAGCGGTGTAGATATTTCCATGTTTATAGAGATAGCGGTGTAGGTATTTCCATGTTTATAGACATAGCGGTGTAGATATTTCCATGTTTATATAGATGGCGTTGTAGATATTTCCATGTTTATACCGAAAGCGGTGTTGGTATTTCCACGTTTATACAGATAGCGATGTAGATATTTCCATGGTTATACAGCTCATGGTGCAGATATTTATATCTTTATACAGATGGCATTGTAGATATTTCCTTATTCACACAGATGGCGGTGTAGATGTTTCCATGTTTATACAGATGGCGGAGTAGTTAGTTCCATCTTTATGGAGATGGCAGTGTAGATATTTTCATGTTTATAGAGATGGCGGTGTAGATATTTCCATATTTATAGAGATAGCGGTGTACATATTTCCATCTTTCTACAGATGGCAGTGTAGATATTTCCATGTTTATACAGATGGCCGTGTAGATATTTCCATATTTATACAGATGTCTGTGTAGATATTTCCATGTGTATACAGATGGTATTGTAGGTAGTTCGATGTTTATTCAGATGACTGTGTAGATATTTCCATGTTTTTACAGATGGCAGGGTAGATATTTCAATGTTTATAGAGATGGCGCTGTAGATATTTCCATGTTTATACAGATAACGGTGGAGATATTTCCATGTTTATACAGAGAGCAGTGGAGATATTTCCATGTTTATACACATAGCGGTGTACATATTTCCATGTTTATAGAGACAGCGTTGTAGGTTTTTCCATGTTTATACAGATAGCAGTGCAGATATTTCCATGTTTACACAGATGCCTATGCAGGTATTTCCTTATTTATACAGAGGGCTGTGTAGATATTTCTATGTTTATACAGATGGCAGTGTAGATATTTAAATGTTCCTACACATGACTGTGTAGGTATTTCCATGTTTATACAGATGGCGGTGTAGATATTTCCATGTTTATAGAGATAGCGGTGCAGATATTTCCATGTTTATACAGATAGCGGTGTATACATTTCCATGTTTATACAGATCATGGTGTAGATATTTCCATGTTTATACAGATGGCGGTGTAGATATTTCCATGTTTATAGAGATAGTGTTGTAGATATTTCCATATTTATACAGATAACGGTGTAGAAATTTCCATGTTTATACAGATAGTGGTGTAGATATTTCCAGGTTTATACAGATGACTGTGTAGCTATTTCCATGTTTATACAGATGGCAGTTTAGGTATTTCCGTTTTTATAGAGATACACATGTAGGCATTTCCATGTTTACACAGATAGTGTTATAGCTATTTCCATGTTTATGCAGATAGCGGTGTAGATATTTCCACGTTTACAAGGACATCAGTGTAGATATTTCCATGTTTATACAGGTAGCGGTGTGTATATTTCCATCTTTACACAGATAGCGGTGTACATATTTCCATGTTTACACAGATAGCTGTGTAGATATTTCCATGTTTACACAGATAGTGTTATAGATGTTTCCATGTTTATAGAGATAACGTTGTACATATTTCCATGTTTATATAGATAGCGGTGAAGATATTTCCAAGTTTATAGAGATATCGGTGGAGATTTTTCCATGTTTATACAGGTAGCGATATAGATATTTCCATGTTTATACAGAAAGCGGTGTAGATATTTCCATTTTTATAAAGATAGCGGTGTAGATATTTCCATATTTATTCAGACAGCGGTGTAGATATATCTATGTTTATAGAGATAGCGGTGTAGATATTTTCATGTTTTTACAGACAGCGTTGGAGATATTTCCATGTTTACAGAGACAGCATTGTACATATTTACATGTTTATAGAGATAGCAGTGTAGATATTTCCATGTTTATAGAGATATAGTTGTAAATATTTCCATGTTTATAGAGATAGTGGTGTAAATATTTCCACGTTTATACAGATAGCGGAGTAAATATTTTCATGTTTTTAGAGATAGCGGTGTAGATATTTCCACGTTTATGCAGATAGCAGTGTAGATATTTCCACATTTATAGAGATAGCACTGTAGACATTTCCACGTTTCTACCCTTAGCGGTGTAGATATTTCCACGTTTATACACATAGCGATGTAGATATTTCCACGTTTATACAGATAGTGGTGTAGATATTTCCACATTGGTAGAGACAGCGGTGTACATATTTCCATGTTTATACAGATGTCAGTGCAGATTTTTCCATGTTTATAAAGATAGCGGTGTAGATATTTCCATGTTTATAGATATAGCGGTGGAGATATTTCCATGTGTGTACAGATAGCGATTTAGATATTTCCATGTTTATACAGGAAGCGGTGTAGATATTTCCATGTTTATACTAATAACAGTGTAGATATTTCCATGTATATACAGATAACAGAGTTGATATTTCCATGTTTATACAGATTATGCTGGAGATATTTCCATGTTGATACAGAGAGCGCTGGAGATATTTCCATGTTTTTACAGATGGCGGAGTAGGTATTTCTAAGTTTATACAGATAGCGGTGTAGATATTTCCATTTTTATACAGATAGCGTTGTAGATATTTCCATGTTTATTGAGATAGCGGTGTAAATATTTTCATATTTACTCTGATAGCGGTGTAGGTATTTCAATGTTTATACAGTTAGCTGTGTAGATATTTCCATGTTTATACAGATGGCGCTGTAGATATTTCCATGTTTATACATTTGGCAGTGTAGATATTTCCATGTTTATACAGATATCGGTGTAGATATTTCCATGTTTACAGAGATAGCGGTGTAGGCATTTCCATCTTTGCACAGATTGCGTTGTAGATTTTGCCAAATTTACACAGATACCGGTGTAGATATTTCCATGTTTACAGAGATAGCATTGTAGTCATTTCCGTGTTTATACAGATTGCGGTGTAGTTATTTCCATGTTGATACAGATAGCGGTGTAGATATTTCCATGTTTATACAGGTAGCGGTGTAGAAATTCCCATGTTTATACAGATCGCTTTGTAGACATTTCCATTTTTCTACAGATGTCAGTGTAGATATTTCCAAGTTTATACAGATGGCGGTGTAGATATTTCCATGTTTATAGAGATGGCGGTGTAGTTATTTCAATGTTTATAGAGATAGCGGTGTAGATATTTCCATGTTTATACAGATAGCAGTGTTGCTATTTCCATGTTTATACTGATAGCGGTGTACATATTTCCATGTTTATACAGGTCGCGGTGTAGATATTTCCATCTTTGTACAGATGGGAGTGGAGATATTTCCATGTTTATACAGATAGCGGTGTAGATATTTCCATGTCTATAGAGATAGCTGTGTGGGCATTTCCATATTTATACATATTGCGGTGTAGATATTTCCATCTTTATACAGATGGCGGTGTAGATATTTCCATGTTTATACAAATAGAAGTGAAGATATTTCCATGTTTATTCAGATAGCTGAGCAGATATTTCCATGTTTGTACAGATGGCGGTGTTGATATTTCCATCTATACACAGATGACCGTGTAGATATTTCCATGTTTATATAGATGGCGGCGCAGATATTTCCATGGATATGTAGATGGCGGTTTAGATATTTCCATGTTTATACAGATAGCGGTGTAGTTATTTCCATGTTTATAGAGATAGCGGTGCAGATATTTCCATGTTTATACAGATAGCGGTGTATATATTTCCATGTTTATACAGATTGTGGTGTAGATATTTCCATGTTTATACAGATACCGGTGTAGATATTTCCATGTTTATACATACCGCAGTGTAGATAATTCCATGTTTATAGAGATAGCAGTGTAGATATTTCCATGTTTGTACAGATGGCGGTGTTGATGTTTCCATCTATACACAGATTGCCGTTTAGGTATTTCTATGTGTATACAGATGGCATTGTAGATATTTCCATGTTTATACAGATGGCGGTGTAGATATTTCCATGTTTACACAGATGTCTCTATAGGTATTTGCATGTTTATACAGAAGCGGTGTAGATATTTCCAAGTTTATAGAGACAGTGGTGTAGACATTTCCATATTTATACAGATAACGGTGTAGATGTTTCCATGTTTATACAGATAGCGGTGTAAATATTTCTATGTTTATACAGATCACGGTGTAGATATTTCCATGTTTATAGAGATAGCGGTGTAGATATTTCCATATTTATACAGATAGCGGTGTAGATATTTCCATGTTTATACAGACCGCAGTGTAAATATTTCCATGTTTATACAGATAGCGGTGCAGATATTTCCATGTTTGTAGAGATGGCGGTGTTGATATTTCCATCTATACACAGATGACCGGGTAGATATTTCCATGTTTATACAGATGGCGGCGCAGATATTTCCATGGATATGTAGATGGCGGTGTAGATATTTCCATGTTTATACAGATAGCGGTGTAGTTATTTCCATGTTTATATAGATAGCGGTGTAGATATTTCCATGTATATTCACATGGCTGTGTAGATATTTCCATGTTTATACAGATGGCGGTGTAGATATTTCCATGTTTATACAGAGAACTTTGTAAGTATTTCCATGTTTATACAGATGGCGGTGTAGATATTTCGATGTTTATAGAGATAGCAGTGGAGATATTTCCATGTTTATACATATAGCGGTGTAGATATTTCCATGTTTATACTGATCGTGATGTAGATATTTCCATGTTTATAGAGATGGCGGTGTAGATATTTCCATGTTCATAGAGATAGCGGTGATGATTTTTTCATGTTTATAGTGATAGCGGTTTGGATATTTCCATGTTTATACAGATTGGGGTGTATATATTTCCATGTTTATACACATCACGGTGTAGTTATTTCCTTGTATATACAAATAGCGGTGTAGTTATTTCCATGTTTATACAGATAGCGGTGTAGATATTTCCATGTATATACAGATGGCTGTGTAGATATTTCCATGTTTATACAGATGGCAGTGTAGATATTTCAATGTTTACAGAGATGGCGCTGTAGATATTTCCATGTTTATACAGATAACGGTGGAGATATTTCCATGTTTATAGAGAGAGCAGTGGAGATATTTCCATGTTTATACACATAGATTTGTACATATTTCCATGTTTACACAGATGCCTATGCAGATATTTCCATATTTATACAGAGGGCTGTGTAGATATTTCTATGTTTATACAGATGGCAGTGTAGATATTTAAATGTTCCTACAAATGACTGTGTAGGTATTTCCATGTTTAAACATATGTCTTTGTAGATATTTCCATGTTTATACAGATAGCGGTGTATATATTTCCATGTTTATACAGATCATGGTGTAGATATTTCCATGTTTATACAGATGGCGGTGTAGATATTTCCATGTTTATACAGATGGCCATGTAGGTATTTCCATATTTATACAGATAACGCTGTAGAAATTTCCACGTTTATACAGATAGCGGTGTAAATATTTCCATGTTTATACAGATCACGGTGTAGATATTTCCATGTTTGTACAGATGGTGGTGTAGATATTTCCTTGTTTATACAAATATCGGTGTACATATTTCCATGTTTATACAGACTGCGGTGTAGATATTTCCATGTTTATACAGATAGTGGTGCAGATATTTCCATGTATGTACAGATGGCTGTGTAGATATTTCCATGTTTATACAGATGGCTGTGTAGATGTTTCCATGTTTATACAGATGTCTTTGTAAGTATTTCCATGTTTATACAGATGGCGGTGTAGATATTTCCATGTTTATAGAGATAGCTGTGTAGATATTTCCATGTTTATACAGATAGCGTTGTAGTTATTTCCATGTTTATAGAGATCGCGGTGTAGAGATTTCCATGTTTATAGAGATGGCGGTGTAGATATTTCCATGATTATAGAGATAGCAGTTTAGATATTTACATGTTTATACAGATGGCTGTGTAGATATTTCCATGTGTATACAGATGGCATTGAAGATATTTCCATGTTTATACAGATAACTGTATAGGTATTCCCATGTATTTACAGATGGCAGTGCAGATATTTCCATGTTTATAGAGAAATCGGTGTAGATATTTCCATGTTTGTACAGATGGCGGTGTTGATATTTCCATCTATACACAGATGGCCGTGTAGATATTTCCATGTTTATACAGATGGCGGCGTAGATATTTCCATGGACCTGCAGATGGCGGTGTAGATATTTCCATGTTTATACAGACTGCGGTGTAGATATTTCCATGTTTACACAGATGGTGGTGTAGATATTTCCGTGTTTATACACATGGCATTGTAGATACTTCCCTCTTTATGGAGATGGCAGTGTAGATATTTTCATGTTTATAGAGATGGCGGTGTAGATATTTCCATATTTATAGAGATAGCGGTGTACATACTTCCGTCTTTCTACAGATGGCAGTGTAGTTATTTCCATGTTTATAAAGATGGCAATGTAGATATTTCCATATTTATACAGATGTCTGTGTAGATATTTCCATGTGTATACAGATGGTATTGTAGGTATTTCCATGTTTATACAGATAGCGGTGCAGATATTTCCATGTTTATATAGATGCCTATGCAGATATTTCCATATTTATACAGAGGGCTGTGTAGATATTTCTATGTTTATACAGATGGCTGTGGAGATATTTCCATGTTCCTATACATGACTGTGTGGGTATTTCCATGTTTATACAGATGGCTTTGTAGATATTTCCATGTTTATAGAGATAGCGGTGCAGATATTTCCATGTTTATACAGATAACGGTGTATATATTTCCATGTTTATGCAGATCGTGGTGTAGATATTTCCATGTTTATACAGATACCGGTGTAGATATTTCCATGATTTATACAGACCGCAGTGTAGATAATTCCATGTTTATAGAGATAGCAGTGTAGATATTTCCATGTTTTTACTGATGGCGGTGTTGATGTTTTCATCTATACAGAGATAGCCGTGTAGGTATTTCTATGTGTATACAGATGGCATTGTAGATATTTCCATGTTTATACAGATGGTGGTGTAGATATTTCCATGTTTACACAGATGACTCTATAGGTATTTCCATGTTTATACAGATGGTGTTGTAGATATTTCCATGTTTACACAGATGACTCTATAGGTATTTCCATGTTTATACAGATGGAGTTGTAGATATTTCCAAGTTTATAGAGATAGCGGTGTAGATATTTCCATATTTATACAGATAACGGTGTAGATGTTTCCATGTTTATACAGATAGCGGTGTAAATATTTGCATGTTTATACAGATCACGGTGTAGATATTTCCATGTTTATAGAGATAGCGGTGTAGATATTTAAATGTTTATACAGATAGCGGTGTAGATATTTCCGTGTTTATACAGACCGCGGTGTAGATATTTCCATGTTTATACAGATAGCGGTGCAGATATTTCCATGTTTGTAGAGATGGCGGTGTTGATATTTCCATCTATACACAGATGACCGTGTAGATATTTCCATGTTTATACAGATGGCGGCACAGATATTTCCAGGGATATGTAGATGGCGATGTAGATATTTCCAAGTTTATACAGATAGCGGTGTAATTATTTCCATGTTTATATAGATAGCGGTGTAGATATTTCCATGTATATACACATGGCTGTGTAGATATTTTTATGTTTATACAGATGGCAGTGTAGATATTTCCATGTGTATACAGATAACTTTGTAAGTATTTCCATGTTTATACAGATGGCAGTGTAGATATTTCGATGTTTATAGAGATAGCAGTGGAGATATTTCCATGTTTATACAGATAGAGGTGTAGATATTTCCATGTTTATACTGATCGTGGTGTAGATATTTTCATGTTTATAGAGATGGCGGTGTAGATATTTCCATGTTCATAGAGATAGTGGTGTTGATTTTTCCATGTTTATAGAGATAGCGTTGTGGATATTTCCATGTTTATACAGATAGGGGTGTAGACATTTCCATGTTTATAGAGATGGCGGTGTACATATTTCCATGTTTATACTCATCATGGTGTAGGTATTTCCTTGTTTATACAAATAGCGTTGTAGTTATTTCCATGTTTATACAGATAGCGGTGTAGATATTTCCATGTATATACAGATGGCTGTGTAGATATTTCCACGTTTATACACATGGCTGTGTAGATATTTCCATGTTAATACAGATGACTTTGTATGTATTTCCATGTTTATACATATGGTGGTGTAGACATTTCCATGTTTATAGAGATGGCGGTGTACATATTTCCATGTTTATACACATCACGGTGTAGGTATTTCCTTGTTTATACAGATAGCGGTGGAGATATTTACATGTTTTTACAGATATCGGTGTAGATATTTCCATGTTTACACAGATTGCGGTGTAGATATTTCCATCTTTCTACAGATGGCATTGTAGATATTTCCATGTTTATACAGATGGCGGTGTAGATATTTCCATGTTTATATAGATGGTGGTGTAGATATTACCATGTTTATACAGATCGCGGTGTAGATATTTCCATCTTTATACAGATCGTGGTGAAGATATTTCCATGTTTATATAGATCGCGGTGTAGATATTTCCATGTTTATACAGATAGCGGTGTAGCTATTTCCATGTTTATACAGATAGCGGTGTAAATATTTCCATGTTTATAAAGATAGCGGTGTAGGTATTTCCATGTTTATAGACATAGCGGTGTAGATATTTGCATGTTTATATAGATGGCGTTGTAGATATTTCCATGTTTATACCGATAGCGGTGTTGCTATTTCCACGTTTATACAGATAGCGATGTAGATATTTCCATGTTTATACAGCTCGCGGTGCTGGTATTTATATCTTTATACAGATGGCATTGTAGATATTTCCTTATTCACACAGATGGCGGTGTAGATGTTTCCATGTTTATACAGATGGCAGAGTAGTTAGTTCCATTTTTATGGAGATGGCAGTGTAGATATTTTCATGTTAATAGAGATGGCGGTGTAGATATTTCCATGTTTATAGAGATAGCAGTTTAGATATTTACATGTTTATACAGATGGCTGTGTAGATATTTCCATGTGTATACAGATGGCATTGTAGATATTTCCATGTTTATACAGATGACTGTATAGGTATTTCCATGTTTTTACAGATGGCAGTGCAGATATTTCCATGTTTATAGAGATAGCGGTGTAGATATTTCCATGTTTGTACAGATGGCGGTGTTGATATTTCCATCTATACACAGATGGCCGTGTAGATATTTCCCTGTTTATACAGATGGCGGCGTAGATATTTCCATGGACATGCAGATGGCGGTGTAGATATTTCCATGTTTATAGAGATAGCGGTGTAGATATTTCCATGTTTACACAGATGGTGGTGTAGATATTTCCGTGTTTATACACAGGGCGGAGTAGATACTTCCATCTTTATGGAGATGGCAGTGTAGATATTTTCATGTTTATAGAGATGGCGGTGTAGATATTTCCATATTTTCAGAGATAGCGGTGTAGATATTTCCATCTTTCTACAGATGGCAGTGTAGATATTTCCATGTTTATACAGCTGGCGGTGTTGATATTTCCATATTTATACATATGTCTGTGTATATATTTCCATGTGTATACAGATGGTATTGTAGGTATTTCCATGTTTATACAGATGGCAGTGTAGATATTTCAATGTTTATAGAGATGGCGCTGTAGATATTTCCATGTTTATACAGATAACGGTGGAGATATTTCCATGTTTATACAGAGAGCAGTGGAGATATTTCCATGTTTATACACATAGCGGTGTACATAATTCCATGTTTATAGAGACAGCGTTGTAGGTTTTTCCATGTTTATACAGATAGCAGTGCAGATATTTCCATGTTTACTCAGATGCCTATGCAGGTATTTCCATATTTATACAGAGGGCTGTGTAGATATTTCTATGTTTATACAGATGGCAGTGTAGATATTTAAATGTTCCTACACATGACTGTGTAGGTATTTCCATGTTTATACAGATGTCTTTGTAGATATTTCCATGTTTATAGAGATAGCGATGTAGATATTTCCATCTTTATACAGATAGCGGTGTAGATATTTCCATGTTTATAGAGATAGCGGTGTAGGTATTTCCATGTTTATAGACATAGCGGTGTAGATATTTCCATGTTTATATAGATGGCGTTGTAGATATTTCCATGTTTATACCGAAAGCGGTGTTGGTATTTCCACGTTTATACAGATAGCGATGTAGATATTTCCATGGTTATACAGCTCATGGTGCAGATATTTATATCTTTATACAGATGGCATTGTAGATATTTCCTTATTCACACAGATGGCGGTGTAGATGTTTCCATGTTTATACAGATGGCGGAGTATTTAGTTCCATCTTTATGGAGATGGCAGTGTAGATATTTTCATGTTTATAGAGATGGCGGTGTAGATATTTCCATATTTATAGAGATAGCGGTGTACATATTTCCATCTTTCTACAGATGGCAGTGTAGATATTTCCATGTTTATACAGATGGCCGTGTAGATATTTCCATATTTATACAGATGTCTGTGTAGATATTTCCATGTGTATACAGATGGTATTGTAGGTAGTTCGATGTTTATTCAGATGACTGTGTAGATATTTCCATGTTTTTACAGATGGCAGGGTAGATATTTCAATGTTTATAGAGATGGCGCTGTAGATATTTCCATGTTTATACAGATAACGGTGGAGATATTTCCATGTTTATACAGAGAGCAGTGGAGATATTTCCATGTTTATACACATAGCGGTGTACATATTTCCATGTTTATAGAGACAGCGTTGTAGGTTTTTCCATGTTTATACAGATAGCAGTGCAGATATTTCCATGTTTACACAGATGCCTATGCAGGTATTTCCATATTTATACAGAGGGCTGTGTAGATATTTCTATGTTTATACAGATGGCAGTGTAGATATTTAAATGTTCCTACACATGACTGTGTAGGTATTTCCATGTTTATACAGATGGCGGTGTAGATATTTCCATGTTTATAGAGATAGCGGTGCAGATATTTCCATGTTTATACAGATAGCGGTGTATACATTTCCATGTTTATACAGATCATGGTGTAGATATTTCCATGTTTATACAGATGGCGGTGTAGATATTTCCATGTTTATAGAGATAGTGTTGTAGATATTTCCATATTTATACAGATAACGGTGTAGAAATTTCCATGTTTATACAGATAGCGGTGTAGATATTTCCATGTTTATAGAGATACCGGTGTATATATTTCCATGTTTATAGAGATAGCGGTGTAGATATTTCCATGTTCATACAGATAGCGGTGTAGATATTTCCATGTTTTTACTGACCGCGGTGTAGATATTTCCATGTTTATACAGATAGGGGTGCAGACATTTCCATGTTTGTACAAATGGCGGTGTAGATATTTCCATGTATATACAGATGGCTGTGTAGATATTTCCATGTTTATACAGATGGCTGTGTAGATGTTTCCATGTTTATACAGATGATTTTGTAGGTATTTCCATGTTTATACAGATGGCGGTGTTGATATTTCCATGTTTATAAATAGCTGTGTAGATATTTCCATGTTTATACAGATAGCGGTGTAGATATTTGCATGTTTATACAGATAGCGGTGTGGATATTTCCATGTTTATACAGATAGCGGTGTAGATATTTCCATGTTTATAAATAGCTGTGTAGATATTTCCATGTTTATACAGATAGCGGTGTAGATATTTCCATGTTTATACAGATCGCGGTGTTGATATTTCCATGTTTATACAGATAGCGGTGTAGATATTTCCATGTTTACACAGATCACGGTGTAGATATTTTCATGTTCATACAGATCGTGGTGTAGATATTTCCATGTTCACACAGATGTCTGTGTAGATATTTCCATGTTTATTCAGATGGCGGTGTAGATATTTCCATGTTTATAGAGATGGCGGGGTAGTTGTTTCTATGTTTATAGAGATAGCGGTGTAAATATCTCCATGTTTATAGAGATGGTGGTGTAAGTATTTTCATGTTTATAGAGATAGCGGTGTAGATATTTCCATGTTTATACAGACCGCGGTGTAGATATTTCCATGTTTATACAGATAGCGGTGCAGACATTTCCATGTTTGTACAAATGGCGGTGTAGATATTTCCATGTATATACAGATGGCTGTGTAGATATTTCCATGTTTATACAGATGGCTGTGTAGATGTTTCCATGTTTATACAGATGATTTTGTAGGTATTTCCATGTTTATACAGATGGCGGTGTTGATATTTCCATGTTTATAAATAGCTGTGTAGATATTTCCATGTTTATACAGATAGCGGTGTAGATATTTGCATGTTTATACAGATCGCGTTGCAAATATTTCCATGTTTATACAGATAGCGGTGTAGATATTTCCATGTTTATACAGATCGCGGTGTAGATATTTCCATGTTTATACAGATCGTGGTGTAGATATTTCCATGTTCACACAGATGTCTGTGTAGATATTTCCATGTTTATTCAGATGGCTGTGTAGATATTTCCATGTTTATAGTGATGGCGTTGTAGTTATTTCTATGTTTATAGAGATAGCGGTGTAAATATCTCCATGTTTATAGAGATGGTGGTGTAAGTATTTTCATGTTTATAGAGATAGCGTTGTAGGTATTTCCATGTTTATACAGATAACGGTGCTGGTATTTCCATGTTTATACAGATCGCGGTGTAGATATTTCCATCTTTATACAGATAGCGGTGTAAATATTTCCATGTTTATAAAGATAGCGGTGTAGGTATTTCCATGTTTATAGACATAGCGGTGTAGATATTTGCATGTTTATATAGATGGCGTTGTAGATATTTCCATGTTTATACCGATAGCGGTGTTGCTATTTCCACGTTTATACAGATAGCGATGTAGATATTTCCATGTTTATACAGCTCGCGGTGCTGGTATTTATATCTTTATACAGATGGCATTGTAGATATTTCCTTATTCACACAGATGGCGGTGTAGATGTTTCCATGTTTATACAGATGGCAGAGTAGTTAGTTCCATTTTTATGGAGATGGCAGTGTAGATATTTTCATGTTAATAGAGATGGCGGTGTAGATATTTCCATGTTTATAGAGATAGCAGTTTAGATATTTACATGTTTATACAGATGGCTGTGTAGATATTTCCATGTGTATACAGATGGCATTGTAGATATTTCCATGTTTATACAGATGACTGTATAGGTATTTCCATGTTTTTACAGATGGCAGTGCAGATATTTCCATGTTTATAGAGATAGCGGTGTAGATATTTCCATGTTTGTACAGATGGCGGTGTTGATATTTCCATCTATACACAGATGGCCGTGTAGATATTTCCCTGTTTATACAGATGGCGGCGTAGATATTTCCATGGACATGCAGATGGCGGTGTAGATATTTCCATGTTTATAGAGATAGCGGTGTAGATATTTCCATGTTTACACAGATGGTGGTGTAGATATTTCCGTGTTTATACACAGGGCGGAGTAGATACTTCCATCTTTATGGAGATGGCAGTGTAGATATTTTCATGTTTATAGAGATGGCGGTGTAGATATTTCCATATTTTCAGAGATAGCGGTGTAGATATTTCCATCTTTCTACAGATGGCAGTGTAGATATTTCCATGTTTATACAGCTGGCGGTGTTGATATTTCCATATTTATACATATGTCTGTGTATATATTTCCATGTGTATACAGATGGTATTGTAGGTATTTCCATGTTTATACAGATGGCAGTGTAGATATTTCAATGTTTATAGAGATGGCGCTGTAGATATTTCCATGTTTATACAGATAACGGTGGAGATATTTCCATGTTTATACAGAGAGCAGTGGAGATATTTCCATGTTTATACACATAGCGGTGTACATAATTCCATGTTTATAGAGACAGCGTTGTAGGTTTTTCCATGTTTATACAGATAGCAGTGCAGATATTTCCATGTTTACTCAGATGCCTATGCAGGTATTTCCATATTTATACAGAGGGCTGTGTAGATATTTCTATGTTTATACAGATGGCAGTGTAGATATTTAAATGTTCCTACACATGACTGTGTAGGTATTTCCATGTTTATACAGATGTCTTTGTAGATATTTCCATGTTTATAGAGATAGCGATGTAGATATTTCCATCTTTATACAGATAGCGGTGTAGATATTTCCATGTTTATAGAGATAGCGGTGTAGGTATTTCCATGTTTATAGACATAGCGGTGTAGATATTTCCATGTTTATATAGATGGCGTTGTAGATATTTCCATGTTTATACCGAAAGCGGTGTTGGTATTTCCACGTTTATACAGATAGCGATGTAGATATTTCCATGGTTATACAGCTCATGGTGCAGATATTTATATCTTTATACAGATGGCATTGTAGATATTTCCTTATTCACACAGATGGCGGTGTAGATGTTTCCATGTTTATACAGATGGCGGAGTAGTTAGTTCCATCTTTATGGAGATGGCAGTGTAGATATTTTCATGTTTATAGAGATGGCGGTGTAGATATTTCCATATTTATAGAGATAGCGGTGTACATATTTCCATCTTTCTACAGATGGCAGTGTAGATATTTCCATGTTTATACAGATGGCCGTGTAGATATTTCCATATTTATACAGATGTCTGTGTAGATATTTCCATGTGTATACAGATGGTATTGTAGGTAGTTCGATGTTTATTCAGATGACTGTGTAGATATTTCCATGTTTTTACAGATGGCAGGGTAGATATTTCAATGTTTATAGAGATGGCGCTGTAGATATTTCCATGTTTATACAGATAACGGTGGAGATATTTCCATGTTTATACAGAGAGCAGTGGAGATATTTCCATGTTTATACACATAGCGGTGTACATATTTCCATGTTTATAGAGACAGCGTTGTAGGTTTTTCCATGTTTATACAGATAGCAGTGCAGATATTTCCATGTTTACACAGATGCCTATGCAGGTATTTCCATATTTATACAGAGGGCTGTGTAGATATTTCTATGTTTATACAGATGGCAGTGTAGATATTTAAATGTTCCTACACATGACTGTGTAGGTATTTCCATGTTTATACAGATGGCGGTGTAGATATTTCCATGTTTATAGAGATAGCGGTGCAGATATTTCCATGTTTATACAGATAGCAGTGTATACATTTCCATGTTTATACAGATCATGGTGTAGATATTTCCATGTTTATACAGATGGCGGTGTAGATATTTCCATGTTTATAGAGATAGTGTTGTAGATATTTCCATATTTATACAGATAACGGTGTAGAAATTACCATGTTTATACAGATAGCGGTGTAGATATTTCCATGTTTATAGAGATACCGGTGTATATATTTCCATGTTTATAGAGATAGCGGTGTAGATATTTCCATGTTCATACAGATAGCGGTGTAGATATTTCCATGTTTTTACTGACCGCGGTGTAGATATTTCCATGTTTATACAGATAGGGGTGCAGACATTTCCATGTTTGTACAAATGGCGGTGTAGATATTTCCATGTATATACAGATGGCTGTGTAGATATTTCCATGTTTATACAGATGGCTGTGTAGATGTTTCCATGTTTATACAGATGATTTTGTAGGTATTTCCATGTTTATACAGATGGCGGTGTTGATATTTCCATGTTTATAAATAGCTGTGTAGATATTTCCATGTTTATACAGATAGCGGTGTAGATATTTGCATGTTTATACAGATCGCGTTGCAGATATTTCCGTGTTTATACAGATAGCGGTGTAGATATTTCCATGTTTATAAATAGCTGTGTAGATATTTCCATGTTTATACAGATAGCGGTGTAGATATTTCCATGTTTATACAGTTCGCGGTGTTGATATTTCCATGTTTATACAGATAGCGGTGTAGATATTTCCATGTTTACACAGATCACGGTGTAGATATTTTCATGTTCATACAGATCGTGGTGTAGATATTTCCATGTTCACACAGATGTCTGTGTAAATATTTCCATGTTTATTCAGATGGCGGTGTAGATATTTCCATGTTTATAGAGATGGCGGGGTAGTTGTTTCTATGTTTATAGAGATAGCGGTGTAAATATCTCCATGTTTATAGAGATGGTGGTGTAAGTATTTTCATGTTTATAGAGATAGCGGTGTAGATATTTCCATGTTTATACAGACCGCGGTGTAGATATTTCCATGTTTATACAGATAGCGGTGCAGACATTTCCATGTTTGTACAAATGGCGGTGTAGATATTTCCATGTATATACAGATGGCTGTGTAGATATTTCCATGTTTATACAGATGGCTGTGTAGATGTTTCCATGTTTATACAGATGATTTTGTAGGTATTTCCATGTTTATACAGATGGCGGTGTTGATATTTCCATGTTTATAAATAGCTGTGTAGATATTTCCATGTTTATACAGATAGGGGTGTAGATATTTGCATGTTTATACAGATCGCGTTGCAGATATTTCCATGTTTATACAGATAGCGGTGTAGATATTTCCATGTTTATACAGATCGCGGTGTAGATATTTCCATGTTTATACAGATCGTGGTGTAGATATTTCCATGTTCACACAGATGTCTGTGTAGATATTTCCATGTTTATTCAGATGGCGGTGTAGATATTTCCATGTTTATAGTGATGGCGTTGTAGTTATTTCTATGTTTATAGAGATAGCGGTGTAAATATCTCCATGTTTATAGAGATGGTGGTGTAAGTATTTTCATGTTTATAGAGATAGCGGTGTAGGTATTTCCATGTTTATACAGATAACGGTGCTGGTATTTCCATGTTTATACAGATCGCGGTGTAGATATTTCCATCTTTATACAGATAGCGGTGTAAATATTTCCATGTTTATAAAGATAGCGGTGTAGGTATTTCCATGTTTATAGACATAGCGGTGTAGATATTTGCATGTTTATATAGATGGCGTTGTAGATATTTCCATGTTTATACCGATAGCGGTGTTGCTATTTCCACGTTTATACAGATAGCGATGTAGATATTTCCATGTTTATACAGCTCGCGGTGCTGGTATTTATATCTTTATACAGATGGCATTGTAGATATTTCCTTATTCACACAGATGGCGGTGTAGATGTTTCCATGTTTATACAGATGGCAGAGTAGTTAGTTCCATTTTTATGGAGATGGCAGTGTAGATATTTTCATGTTAATAGAGATGGCGGTGTAGATATTTCCATGTTTATAGAGATAGCAGTTTAGATATTTACATGTTTATACAGATGGCTGTGTAGATATTTCCATGTGTATACAGATGGCATTGTAGATATTTCCATGTTTATACAGATGACTGTATAGGTATTTCCATGTTTTTACAGATGGCAGTGCAGATATTTCCATGTTTATAGAGATAGCGGTGTAGATATTTCCATGTTTGTACAGATGGCGGTGTTGATATTTCCATCTATACACAGATGGCCGTGTAGATATTTCCCTGTTTATACAGATGGCGGCGTAGATATTTCCATGGACATGCAGATGGCGGTGTAGATATTTCCATGTTTATAGAGATAGCGGTGTAGATATTTCCATGTTTACACAGATGGTGGTGTAGATATTTCCGTGTTTATACACAGGGCGGAGTAGATACTTCCATCTTTATGGAGATGGCAGTGTAGATATTTTCATGTTTATAGAGATGGCGGTGTAGATATTTCCATATTTTCAGAGATAGCGGTGTAGATATTTCCATCTTTCTACAGATGGCAGTGTAGATATTTCCATGTTTATACAGCTGGCGGTGTTGATATTTCCATATTTATACATATGTCTGTGTATATATTTCCATGTGTATACAGATGGTATTGTAGGTATTTCCATGTTTATACAGGTTATTGGTGTTATTTCCATGTTTATACAGGTAGACGTGCAGATATTTCCAAGTTTATGCAGATCGCTGTGTAGATATTTCCATCTTTCTACTAATGGCAGTGTAGATATTTCTATGTTTATACAGATGGCGGTGAAGATGTTTCCATGTTTATGTAGATGGCGGTGTAGATATTTCCATGTTTATAGAGATGGAGGTGTAGATATTTCTATGTTTATAGAGATAGCAGTGTAGATACTTCGATGATTATAGAGATGGCGGTGTAGTTCTTACCATGTTTATAGAGATACAGCTGTAGATATTTCCAAGTTTATACAGATGGCTCTGTAGATATTCCCATGTGTATACAGATGGCAGTGTAGATATTTCCTTGTTTATGCAGATGGAGGTGTAGATATTTCAAAGTTTATACAGATGACTGTGTAAATATTTCCATGTTTTTACAGATGGCGGTGTAGATACGTCCAGGTTTATACAGATATCTCTGCGGCTATTTCCATGTTTATACAGATAGCAGTGTAGATATTTCCATGTTTATACAGACGGCAATGTAAATATTTCAATGTTTGTACAGATAGTGGTGCAGAGATTTCCATGTTTATACAGATGACTGTGTAGGTATTTCCATGTTTATGCAGATGACGGTGTAGTTATTTCCATGTTTATAGAGATAGCCATGCAGATATTTCCATGTTTCTACAGTTAGCGGTGTAGACATTTCCATGTTTATAGAGATAGCTGTGTTGATGCTTCCATATTTATACAGATAGCGGTGTGGATAATTCAAGGTTTATACAGGTAGAGGTGTATGTATTTCCATGTTTATACAGATCGTGGTGTAGATATTTCCAATTTTCTACAGATGGCGGTGTAGATATTTCTATCTTTATACAGATGGCGGTGTAGATATTTCCATGTTTATAGAGATGTCGGTGTAGATATTACCATATTTATGCAGATGTCGGTGTAGATATTTCCATGTTTATAGTGATGGCGGTGTAGATATTTCTATGTTTATAGAGATAGCGGTGTAGATAATTCCATGTTTTTAGAGACGGCGGTGTAGGTGTTTCCATGTTTATAGAGATTGTGGTGTACATTTTTCCATTTTTATACTGATAGCGGTGTAGATATTTCTATGTTTATACAGATAATGGTGTTGTTATTTCCATGTTTATACAGATAGCGGTGTATATATTTCCATGTTTATTCAGCTCACGGTGTAGATATTTCCATCTTTATACAGATGGCAGTGGAGATTTTTCCATGTTTATACCAATAGGGGTGTAGATATTTCCAAGTTTATACTGATAGCGGTGTAGCTATATTCAAGTTTATACAGATAGCGGTGTAGATATTTCCATGTTTATAAAGATTGCGGTTTAGGTATTTCCATGTTTATACAAATGGCGGTGCAGATATTTCTATGTTTATGGAGATAGCCGTGTAGAAAATTCTATGTTTATAGATATGGCGGTGTTGGTGTTTCCATGATTATAGAGATGGAGGTGTAGATATTTCCATGTTTATACAGATAGCTGTGTAGATATTTCCATGTTTATACAGATATTGGTGTTATTTCCATGTTTATACAGATAGCGTTGTAGTTATTTCCATGTTTATTCAGCTCTCCTTGTAGATATTTCCATCTTTATACAGATAGCAGTGTAGATAATTCCATGTTTATAGACATGGCGGTGTGGGTTTTTCCATGTTTATAGAGATAGTGGTGTTGATATTTCCATGTTTATACAGATAGCGGTGTAGATATTTCCATGTTTAAACAGTTAGCGGTGTAGATACTTCCATGTTTACACAGATGGCGGTGTAGATATTTCCATGTTTATGGAGATGGCGGTGTAGATATTTTCATGTTTATAGAGATGTCATTGTAGATACTTCCATGTTTATAGAGATTGCAGTGTAGATATTTCCATGTTTATAGAGATTGCAGTGTAGATATTTCCATGTGTATAGAGATAGCGGTGCAGATATTTCCATGTTTATACTGATGGCTGTGTAGGTATTTCCATGTGTATACAGATGGCAGTGTAGATATTTCCATGTTTATAGAGACGGTGGTGTAGATATTTCCATGTGTATACAGATGGCTGTGTAGATATTACCATGTTTATACAGATAGCGGTGTAGATATTTCCAAGTTTATGCAGACAGCGGTGCAGATATTTCCGTGTTTATAGAGATAGCGGTGCAGGTATTTCCATTTGAATAGAGATAGCGTTGTAGATTTTTCCATGTTTATAGATAAAGCGGTTTAGATATTTCCATGCGTCTACAGATAGAAGTGTAGATATTTCCATGTTTATATAGATGACTGTGTAGAAATTTCCATGTTTATAAAAATGGCGGTGTAGGTATTTCCTTGTTTATACAGATGACTGTGTAGGTATTTCCATGTTCATATGGATGGCTTTGTAGATATTTCCATTTTTGTAGAGATAGCGGTGTAGATATTTCCATGTTTAAACGGATTGCAGTGTAGATATTTCCATGTTTACAGAGATCACGGTAAAGAAACTTCAATGTGTATACAGATAGCGGTGTAGATATTTCCACGATTATAGAGACAGCAGTGTAGATATTTCCATATTTATACAGATAGCGGTGTAGATATTTCCATGTTTATACAGATGGTGATGTAGATATTTCCAAGTTTATACAGATGGCGGTGTAGATATTTCAATGTTTATACAGATAGCGATGTAGATATTTCCATATTTCTACAAATATCTGTGTACATATTTACTTGTTTACAGAGATAGCAGTGTAGATATTTTCATCTTTGCACAGATTGCGGTGTAGATATTTCCATGTTTACACAGATAGCTTTGTAGTTATTTCCATGTTTACACAGATAGCGTTGAAGATATTTCCATGTTTATACAGATAGCAGTGCAGATATTTCCATGTTTATAAAGATACCGGTGCAGATATTTCCATGTTTATACAGATAGCGGTGGAGATATTTCCATGTTTATACAGATGGCGGTGGACATATTTTCATAATTATACAGATCGCGGTGTAGATATTTCTGTTTTTACAGATGGCGGTGTAGATTTTTCCATGTTTGGAGAGATAGCGGTTGAGATATGTCCATTTTTACACAGATATCGGTGTAGATATTTCCATGTTTACACAGATTACGGTGTAGATATTTCCATGTTTATAAAGATAGCGGTGTAGATATTTCCATGTTTATACAGGTAGAGGTGTAGATATTTCCATGTTTATACAGATCGCGGTGTAGGAATTTCCATGTTTGTAGAGATAGTGGTGTAGATATTTTCATGTTTCTACAGATGTCTGTGAGGATATTTCCATGTGTATACAAATGGCAGTGTAGATATTTCCATGTTTATACCGATGGAGGTGTAGATATTTCCATGTTTATACACATGACTCTGTAGATATCTCCATGTTTTTACAGATAGCGGTGTAGATATTTCCATGTTTATAGTGATGGCTGTGTAGATATTTCCATGTTTATACAGATGGCAGTGTAGATATTTCCATGTTTATACAGATGGTTGTGTAGATATATGCATGTTTATTCAGGTGACTGTGTAGGTATTTCCAAGTTTATACAGATGGCGGTGTAGATATTTCCATGTTTATAGAGATAGCCGTGAAGATATTTCCATGTTTAAAGATATAGCAGTGTAGGTATTTCCATGTTCATAGAGATGGCTGTGTAGATATTTCCATGTTTATACAGATGACAGTGTAGATATTTCCATGTTTATAGAGATAGCGGTGTAGATACTTCCATGTATATAGATACAGCGGTGTAGGTATTTCCATGTTTATAGTGATAGTGGTGTAGATATTTCCGTGTTTATACAGACAGCGGTGTAGATATTTCCATTTTTATACGGATCGCGGTGTCTTTATTTCCATGTTTATAGGGTTAGTGGTGTAGATATTTCCAAGGTTATACTGATAGCTGTGTATTTATTTCCATGTTTATACAGATAGCAGTGTAGATATTTACATATTTATAGAGATGGTTTTGTAGATATTTCCATATTTATACAGATAGCATTGTAGATATTTCCATGTTGACACAGATAGCATAATAGATATTTCCATGATTACAGAGATAGTGGTGTAGATATTTCCAGGTTTACACAGATTGCTGTGTAGATATTTCCATGTTTACACAGATAGCGTTGTAGATATTTCCATGTTTTTACAGATGGCGGTGTAGATATTTCCATGATTATACCGGTAGCGGTGTGGCTATTTCCAAGTTTATACAGATAGCGGTGTAGGTATTCCCATGTTTATAGAGATAGCGGTGGAGATATTTCCATGTTGATACAGATTGCTGTGTAGATAATTTCATGTGTATAAAGATGGTTGTGTAGATATTTCCATGTTTATACAGATGGTAGGGTAGATATTTCCATGTTTATACAGATAGTGGTGAAGATATTTCCATGTTTATACAGATGGCTGTGTAGATATTTCCATGTTTATACAGATGATAGTGTAGATATTTCCATGTTTATACAGATAGCAGTGTAGATATTTCCATGTTTATACAGATTGCAGTGAAGATATTTCCATATTTATAGAGATAGCGGTGTAGATATTTCCATATTCGCAGAGATCGCAGTGTAGATATTTCCATGTTTATATAGATAGCGGTGAAGATATTTCCATGTTTATAGAGATTGCGGTGTAGGTATTTCCATGTTTATAGAGATAGCTGTGTAGAGATTTCCATGTTTATACATATGGCTGTGTAGATATTTCCATGTGTGAAAGATGGCAGTGTAGATATTGCCATGTGTATACAGATGGAGGTGTACAAATTTCCATGTTTGTACTGATGACTGTGTAGATAATTCCATGTTTTTACAGATGGTGGTATGTATATTTAAATGTTTATACAGATAGCGGTGTGGCTATTTCCATGTTTATACAGATAGCGTTCTAGATATTTCCATGTTTATAGAGATGGCTGTGTAGATATTTCCGTGTTTTTACAGATGGCCGTGTAGATATTTTCATGTGTATATAGATAGAGGTGTAGTTATTTCCATGTTTATACAGATGACTCTGTAGGTATTTCCATGTTTATACAGATGGCGCTGTAGATATTTCCATGTTAATAGAGATAGTCATGTAGATATTTCCATGTTTATACAGATAGCGGTTTAGATATTTCCATGTTTATAGAGATAGCGGTGTATATATTTCCATGTTTAAAGATGTATCGATGCAGATATTTCTAGGTGTATACAGATAGCAGTGTAGATATTTCCATGTTTGTATAGATGGCGTTGTAGATATTTCCATGTATATACATATAGCGGCGTAGATGTTTCCCGGTTTATGCAGATAGATGTGTAGGTATTTCCATGTTTACAGAGATAACGGTGTAGATATTTCCATATTTGCTCTGATTGCGGTGTAGATATTTCCATCTTTACACAGATAGCGGAGTACATATATCATGTTTACACAGATAGCTGTGTAGATATTTCCATGTTTACACAGATATTGTTATAGATGTTTCCATGTTTATTCAGATAGCGGTGTAGATATTTACATGTTAATAAAGATAGCGGTGTAGATATTTCCATGTTTATAGAGATACCGGTGGAGATATTACCATGTTTATACAGATGGCTGTGTAGATATTTCCATGTGTATACAGATGGCAGTGTAGATATTTCCATGTTTTTAGAGATGGAAATGGAGATATTTCCATGATTGTACAGATGACAGTGTAGATATTTCTATGGTTTTACAGATGGCGGTGTAGATATTTCCATGTTTATACAGATAGTGGTGTAGTTATTTCCATGTTTACACAGATAGCTGTGTAGATATTTCCATGTTTACAGAGAAAGCGGTGTAGATATTTCCATTTTTACACAGATAGCCGTGTAGATATTTCCATGTTTACAGAGATAGTGTTATAGATATTTCCATGTTTATACAGATAACGGTGTAGATTTTCCATGTTTATACAGATAGCGGTGTAGATATTTCCATGTTTATACAGATAGCGGTGTAGGTATTTCCATGTTTATACAGATAGTGGTGTAGATATTTCCATGTTCACAGAGATAGTGGTGTAGATATTTCCATATTTGCTCAGATTTCGGTGTAGATATTTCCATGTTTATACAGATAGCGGTGTAGGTATTTCCATGTTTATAGAGATATCGGTGTAGATAATTCCATGTTTATACAGATGGCTGTGCAGGTATTTCCATGTGTATACAGATGGCAGTGTAGATATTTCCTTGTGTATACACATGGAGGTGTAGATATTTCCATGTTTACACTGATGACTGTGTAGATAATTCCATGTTTTTACAGATGGCGGTGTAGATATTTCAATGTTTATACAGATAGCAGTGTGGCTATTTCCATGTTTTTACAGATAGCGGTGTAGATATTTCCATGTTTACAGAGATGGCTGTGTAGATATTTCCTAGTTTATACAGATGGCCGTGTAAATATTTCCATATTTATACAGATAGTGGTGTAGATATTTCCATGTTTATACAGATGGCGGTATAGATATTTCCATGTTTATAGAGATAGCCATGTAGCTATTTCCATGTTTGTACTGATAGCGTTGAAGACATTTCCATGTTTATAGAGATAGCAGTGTAGATATTTCCATATTTATACAGATGGCGGTGTAGATATTTTCATGTTTAAACAGATAGCTGTGTAGATATTTCCATGTTTATACAGATATCGTTGGAGATATTTCCCTGTTTATACAGACAGCATTATAGATATTTTGAGGATTATACATATAGTGGTGTAGATATTTCCACATTTGTACAGATAGCAGTGTAGCTCTTTCCATGTTTATACAGATAGCGGTGTAGATATTTCCATGTTTATGCAGATGGCGGAGTAGATATTTCCTAGTTTATAGAGATGGCGCTGTAGATACTTCCATGTTTATAGAGATAGCCATGGAGATATTTCCATGTGTATAGAGATAGCGTTGTAGATATTTCCATGTTTATAGAGATGGCTCTGTAGATATTTCCATGTTTATACAGATGGCGGTGTAGATATTTCCATGTTTTCAGATGGTGGTGTAGATACTTCCATGTTTACAGAGATAGCGGTGTAGATATTTCAATCTTTGCACAGATTGCGGTGTAGATATTTCCTTCTTTACACAGATAGCGTTGTAGTTATTTCCAAGTATACACAGATAGCTGTGTAGATGTTTCCATGTTTAAACAGATAGTGTTGAAGATATTTCCATGTTTACACAGATGGCGTTGTAGATATTTCCATGTTTATACAGATAGCGGTGTAGATATTTCCAAGTTTACAAAGATAGCTGTGCAGATATTTCCATGTTTACACAGATAGCGTTTTAGATATTTCCATGTTTATACAGATTGCGGTGTAGGTATTTCCATGTATATACAGATAGCGATGTACATAGTTTCATGTTTACACAGATAGCGGTGGAGATATTTCCATGTTTATACAGGTAGCGATTTAGATATTTCCATGTTAATACAGATAGCAGTGTAGATATTTCCATGTTTATACAGATAGCCGTGTAGATATTTCCATGTTTATAGAAATAGCGGTGTAGATGTTTCCATTTTTATACCGATAGTGGTGTAGATATTTCCATGTTTATACAGATAGCGGTGGAGATATTTCCATGTTTATAGAGATGGTGGAGTAAAAGTTTCCATGTTTATAGAGATAGCGGTGTAGGTATTTCCATGTTTATACAGATGGCTGTGTAGATATTTAAATGTGTATACAGATGGTGGTGTACATATTTACATATTTATAGAGATGGTGGTGTAGATATTTCTATGTTTATACAAACGACTGTGTAGATATTTGCAAGTTTATGCAGATAGCGCTGTAGATATTTCCACGTTTAAACAGATAACGATGGAGATATTTCCATGTTTATGAAGATAGTGATGTAGATATTTCCATGCTTATACAGAGAGCGGTGTAGATATTTTCATGTTTATACAGATGGCGGGATACATATTTCCATGTTTATAGCGATTGAGGTGTATATATTTCCATGTATATAGAGATAGCGGTTTAGATACTTCAATGTTTATAGAGATGGCGGTGTAGATATTTCCATGTTTATACAGATAGCTGTGTGTATATTTACATGTCTATACAGATAGGGTTGAAGATATTTCCATGTTTTTACAGATAGCTGTGTAGATATTTCCATGTTTATACAGATAGCGCTGTAGATATTTCCACGTTTAAACAGATTACGATGGAGATATTTCCATGTTTATGAAGATAGTGATGTAGATATTTCCATGTTTATACAGAGAGCAGTGTAGATATTTTCATGTTTATACAGAGGGCTGTGTAGATATTTCCATGTGTATACAGATGGCGGTGAATATATTTCCGTGTTTATAGAGATGGTGGTGTAGATATTTCCATGTTTATACAGACGACTGTGTAGATACTTGCAAGTTTATACAGATGGTGGTGTAGATGTTTCCATCTTTATAGAGATAGTGGTGTAGATATTTCCATGTTTACACAGATAGCGGTGTAGATATTTCCACGTTTATACAGATATCGGTGTAGATATTTCCATCTTTATACAGAAAGCGGTGTAGATATTTCAATGTTCATGCAGACGGCGGTGTAGATATTTCCCAGTTTATAGAGATGGCGGTGTAGATATTTCCATGTTTGTAGAGATAGCCGTGCAGATATTTCCATGTTAACAGAGATAGCTGTGTAGGTATTTCCATGTTTATAGAGATGGCTGTGTAGATATTTCCATGTTTACAGATGGTGGTGTAAATATTTCGATATTTACAGAGATAGCGGTGTAGATGTTTCAATCTTTGCACACATTGCGGTGTAGATATTTCCATCTTTACACAGATAGCAGTGTAGATATTTCCTAGTTTACACAGATAGCTGTGTTGATAATTCCATGTTTACACAGATAGTGTTGAAGATATTTCCATGTTTACATAGATAGCGGTGTACGTATTTCCATGTTTATACAGATAGCGGTTTAGATATTTCCATGTTTATACAGATAGCTGTGGAGATATTTCCATGTTTATACAGATAGCGATGAAGTTATTTCCATGTTTATACAGATAGCGGTGTTGATATATCCATCGTTGAACAGACTGCAGTGTAGATATTTCCATCTGTACACAGATAGAAGTGTGGAGATTCCGATGTTTACACATGTAGCTGTTTAGATATTTCCATGTTTATGCAGATAGCGTTGTAGATATTTCCATGTTTATACAGATAGTGGTGTAGATATTTCCATGTTTATACAGATAGCGATGGAGATATTTCCATGTTTATAGAGATGGTGGTGTAAATATTTCCATGTTTATAGAGATGGTGGTGTAGATATTTCCATGTTTATACAGACGTCTGTGTAGATATTTGCATGTTTATACAGATGGCGGTGTACATATTTCCATCTTTGTAGAGATAGCGGTGTAGATATTTCCATGTTCATACAGATAGCGGTGTAGATATTTCCATGTTTATAGAGATAGCGGTGCAGATATTTCCATATTTATACAGATAGCGGTGTAGATATGTCCATGTTTATACAGAGGACGGTGTAGATATTTCCATGTTTATTCAGATGGCGGCGTAAATATTTCCATGTTTATACAGATAGCGCTGTAGATATCTCCATGTTTGTGTAGATTGCAGTGTAGATAATTCCATGTTTACAGAGATAGCGGTGTAGATATTTCCATCTTTGCACTGATTGTGGTGTAGATATTTCCATGTTTACAGAGACAGCGGAGTAGATATCTCCAAGTTTACACAGGTAGCTGAGTAGATATTTCCATGTTTATACCGATAGCGGTGTAGATATTTCCATGTTTATAAAGTTCGCGGTGTAGATATTTCCATCTTTATACAGATGGCAGTGTAGTTATTTCCATGTTTATACTGATAGTGGTGTAGATATTTCCATGTTTATACAGATGACTGTGTAGATATTTCCATGTTTATAGAGATTGCGGTGTATATATTTCCATGTTTATAGAGATAGCGGTTTAGATATTTCAGTGTTTATAGAGATAGCGGTGTAGATATTTCCATGTTTATACAGATAGCTGTGTATATATTTCCATGTCTACACAGAGAGCGTTGAAGATTTTCCATGTTTATACAGATAGCGGTGTAGATATTTCCATGTTTATACAGATAACGCTGTAGATATTTCCACGTTTATACAGATAACGATGGAGATATTTCTATGTTTATACAGATAGCGATGTAGATATTTCCATGTTTATACAGATAGCGGTGAAGATATTTTCATGTTTACAGAGATGGCTGTGTAGATATTTCCATGTGTATACAGATTACAGTGTAGATATTTCCATGTTTATACAGATTACAGTGTAGATATTTCCATGTTCATGCAGATGGCGGTGTAGATATTTCATAGTTTATAGAGATGGCGGTGTAGATATTTCCATGTTTATAGGGATGGCGATGTAGATAATTCTATGTTTAGAGATAGCGGTGTAGATATTTCCATGTTTATAGAGATGGCAGTGGAGGTATTTCCATAATTATAGAGATAGTGGTGTAGATATTTTCATGTTTATACATATAGTGGTGTTGGTATTTCCATGTTTACAGATAGCGGTGTGATATTTCCATGTTTTTTCAGCTCACGGTGTAGATATTTCCATGTTTATACAGACGGCAGTGTAGATATTTCCATGTTTATACAGATAGCGGTGTAGATATTTCCATGTTTACACAGATGGCGGTGTAGATTGATGTATGTTTATGGAGACGGCAGTGTAGATATTTTCATCTTTATAGAGATGATGGTGTAGATAATTCCATGTTTATAGAGATTGCGGTGTAGATATTTAAATGTTTAAAGAGACTGCAGTGTAGGTGTTCCCATGTGTATAGAGATAGCTGCACAGATGTTTCCATGTTTATACTGATGGCTGCGTAGATATTTCCATTTGTATACAGATGGCAGTGCAGATATTTCCATGTTTATAGAGATGGTGGCGTAGATATTTCCATGTTTGTACAGATGACTTTGTACGTATTTATATGTTTACACAGATGGCAGTTTAGATATTTCCATGTTATAGACATGGACATGTAGATATTTGCAGGTTTATACTGATAGCGGTGTAGATATTTCCATGTTTATACAGATAGCGGTGTAGATATTTCCATGTTTATACAGACAGCGGTGTAGATATTTCCATGTTTACAGAGATAACGGTGTAGATATTCCCATAGTTGCACAGATTGCTGTGTAGATATTTCCATCTTTAACCAGATAGTGGTTCACATATTTCCATGTTGACACAGATAGCTGGGTAGATATTTCCAAGCTTACAAAGATAGTGTTGTAGATATTTCCATGTTTATACAGATAGTGGTGTAGATATTTCCATGTTTATTATGATAGCGGTGTAGACATTTCCATGTTGATAGAGATTGCGGTAGAGATATTTCCATGTTTATATAGATAGCGATGTAGATATTTCAATGTTTATACAGACAGCGGTGTAGATATTTTCGTGTTTATGCAGATAGTGGTGGAGGTATTTCCATGTGTATACAGATGGTGGTGTAGATATATCCAAGTTTATACAGATAGCGGTGTAGATATTTCCTTGTTTATACAGATAGCAGTGTAGATATTTCCATGTTTATACAGATTACGGTGTAGGTATTTCCATATTTATAGAGATAGTGGTGTAGATATTTCCATATTTATGCAGATCTCGGTGTAGATATTTCCATCTTTCTGCAGATGGCAGTGTATATATTTCTATGTTTATAGAGATGGCAGTGTAGATAATTCCATGTTCATACAGATGGCGGGGTAGTTATTTCCATGTTTATGTTGACGGCGGTTAAGATATTTACATGTTTATAGAGATGGCGGTGTAGATATTTCCATGTTTATAAAGATAGCGGTGTAGATATTTCCATGTTTATGCAGATAGTGGTGTAGATATTTCCATGTTTACAGAGATTGCAGTGTAGATATTTTCATATTTGCACAGATTGCAATCTAGATATTTCCATCTTTACACAGATAGCGATGTACATATTTTCATGTTTACACAGATATCTGTGTAGATACTTCCATGTTTCCACAGATATTGTTGCAGATATTTCCATGTTTAGACAGCGGTGTAGATATTTCCAAGTTCATAGAGATGGCAGTGTAGATATTTCCATGTTTATACAGATAGCGGTGTAGATATTTCCATGTTTATACTGATAGCAGTGTAGGTATTTCCATGTTTATAGAGATAGCGGTGTAGATATTTCCATGTATATGCAGAGGGATGTGTACATATTTCCATGTGTATACAAATGGCAGTTTGGATATTTCCATGTTCTTACAGATGGAGGTGTATATATTTCCATGTTTATACAGATGACAGTTTTGATATTTCCATGTTTTTACAGAGGGCGGTGTAGATATTTCCATGTTTATACAGATAGCGGTGTATGTATTTCCATGTTTATAGAGATACGGGTGTAGTTAATTCCATGTTTATACAGATGGCAGTGTAGATATTTCCACGTTGATACAGAAGGCGGTGTAGATATTTCCATGCTAATAGAGATAGGGGTGCAGATATTTCCATATTTATACAAATAGCGGTGTACATATTTACACGTTTATAGAGATAGTGGTGTAAATATTTCCATTTTTATACAGATGGCAGTGAAAATATTTCCTTGTTTATGCAGACAGTGGTGTAGATATTTCCAAGTTTATACATATAGCGGTGTAGATGTTTCCATGTCTATACAGATAGCGGTGTAGATATTACCATGTTTATGGAGATAGTGGTGTAGATATTTCCATATTTATTCAGATAGCGGTGTAGATAATTCCATGTTTACAGAGATAACGGTGTAGATATTCCCATATTTGCACAGATTGCTCTGTAGATATTTCCATCTTTACCCAGATAGCGGTTTACATATTTCCAAGTTTACACAGATAGCTGTGTAGATATTTCCATGTTTACAAAGATAGTGTTGTAGATATTTCCATCATTATACAGATAGTGGTGTAGATATTTCCTTGTTTATAATGATAGCGGTGTAGATATTTCCATGTTGATAGAGATTGCGGTGGAGATATTTCCATGTTTATACAGTTAGCGATGTAGATATTTCAATGTTTATACAGATAGCGTGGTAGATATTTTCATGTTTATGGAGATAGCGGTGTAGATATTTCCATGTTTATACAGATGGCGGTGTAGATATATCCAAGTTTATACAGATAGCGGTGTAGTTATTTCCATGTTTATACAGATTACGGTGTAGATATTTTCTTGTTTATAGAGATAGCGGTGTAGATATTTCAATCTTTATGCAGATCTCGGTGTAGATATTTCCATCTTTCTACAGATGCCAGTGCGTATATTTCTATGTTTATAGAGATGGCGGTGTAGATAATTCCATGTTTGTACAGATGGCGGTGTAGTTATTTCCATGTTTATGCTGATGGCGGTGTAGATATTTCCATGTTTATAGAGATGGCGGTGTAGATATTTCCATGTTTATACAGATAGTGGTGTAGATATTTCCAGGTTTATACAAATAGTGGTGTACATATTTCCATGTTTACAGAGATAGCACTGTAGGTATTTTCATTTTTGCACAGATTGCGGTGTAGACAGTTCCATCTTTACACAGATAGTGATGTACATATTTTCATGTTTACACAGATATCTGTGTAAATGTTTCCATCTTTACACAGATATTGTTGCAGATATTTTCATGTTTATAGAGATGGCTGTGTAGATATTTCCATGTTTATACAGATGGCAGTGTAGATATTTCCATGTTTATACAGATAGTTGTGTAGAGATTTCCATATTTATACAGATGACTGTGTAGCTACTTCCGTGTTTATACAGATGGCAGTGTAGATATTTCCATGTTTATACAGATAGAAATGAAGATATTTCCATGTTTATAATGATAGCGGTCTAGCTATATCCTTGTTTATACAGATAGTGGTGTACATATTTCTATGTTTATACATATCGTGGTGTAGATATTACCATGTTTATACATATCGTGGTGTGGATATTTCCATGTTTATTCAGATACCGGTGTAGGTATTTCCATGTTTACAGAAATAGCGGTGTATATATTTGCATATTTGCACAGATTGCGGTGTAAATATTTCCATCTTTCTACAGATAGCGGTCTACATATTTCCATGTTTACACAGACAGCTGTGTAGATATTTCCATGTTTACACAGATAGTGTTGTAGATATTTCCATGTTTATACAGGTAGTGTTGTAGATATTTCCAGGTTTATACATATGTCAGTGTAGATATTTCCATGTTTATAGGAATGGTGGTGTAGATATTTCCATGTTTATACAGATAGCGGTGTAGATATTTCCATGTTTATAGAGATAGCTGTGTAGATATTTCCCTCTTTGCACAGATTGCGGTGCAGATATTTACAACTTTACACAGATAACCCGGTAGATATTTCCAAGATTAGACAGATAGCTGTGTATATATTTCCATGTTTACACAGATAGCGTTGTAGATATTTCCATGTTTATACAGACAGCGGTGTAGATATTTCCATGTTTATACAGATAGCGGTGTAATATTTCCGTGTTTATACAGATAGTGGTGCAGATATTTCAATGTTTATAGAGATCGTTGTGTAGATATTTCCATGTTTATTCAGATAGCGGCGGAGATATTTCCATGTTTATAGAGACAGCGGTGTAGATATTTCCATGTTTATACAGATGGCTGTGTAGATATTTTCATGTGTATACAGATGGTAGTGTACATATTTCCATGTTTATAGAGATGGTGGTGTAGATATTTCCATGTTTATACAGACGACTGTGTAGATATTTGCATGTTTATATAGATGGCGGTGTAGATATTTCCATGGTTATAGAGATAGCGGTGTAGATATTTCTATGTTTATACAGATGGCGGTGTAGATATTTCCTTGTTTATTCAGATGGCGGTGTAGATATTTTCTTGTGTATTCAGATAGTGGTGTAGGTATTTCCATGTTTATACAGATAGCGGTGTAAATATCTCCACGTTTATAGAGATAGCGGTGTAGATATTTCCATCTTTGCACAGATTGTGGTGCAGATAATTCCATCTTTACTCAGATAGCTCTGTATATATTTCCAAGTTTACACAGATAGCTGTGTAGATATTTACATGTTTACACAGATAGCTTTGTAGATATTACCATGTTTATACTGATAGCGGTGTAGATATTTCCATGTTTAAACTGATAGCGGTGTAGATATTTCCATGTTCATACAGACAGAGGTGGAGTTATTTCCACGTTTATACAGATAGCGATGGAGATATTTACATGTTTATACAGATAGCGGTGTAGATATTAACATGTTTATAGAGATAACATTGTAGATATTTCCATAAGTATACATATGGCGGTTTAGATATTTCCATGTTTAAACAGATGTCGGTGTAGATATTTCCATGATTATACAGATGGCGGTGGAGATATTTACATGTTTATACAGATCGTGGTGTAGATATTTCCATGTTTATACAGATAGCGGTGTAGATATTTCCATGTTCATGCAGATGGCGATGTAGATATTTCCATGTTTATAGAGATGGCGGTGTAGGTATTTCCATGTTTATAGAGAAAGTGGTTAAGATATTTCCATGTTTATACAGATAGCGGTGTAGATATTTCCATGTTTATACAGATAGCTTTGTAGATATTTCCATGTTTGTACTGATGGCTGTGTAAATATTTTCCATGTGTATACAGATGGCAGTTCAGCTATTTCCATGTTTATAAAGATAGTGGTGTAGATATTTCCAAGATTATACAGATGAATGTGAAGATATTTGCATGTTTATACAGATGGCGCTGTATATATTTCCATTTTTATACAGATCATGGTGTAGATATTTCCATGTTTATACAGATGGCGGTGTAGATATTTCCATGTTTATACAGATGGCAGTGTACACATTTCCATGTTTATACATATAGCGGTATAGATATTTCCATGTTTACAGAGATAGCATTGTAGATATTTCCATCTTTGCACAGATAGCTGTGTAGATATTTCCAACTTTACACAGATAGCTGTGTGGATATTTCTATGTTTACACAGATAGCGATGTAGATATTTCCATGTTTACACAGATAGCGGTGTAGATATTTCCATGTTTATAGAGATAGCGGTGTAGATATTTCCACCTTTGTACTGATAGCGGTGTAGATATTTCCACTTATATACAGATAACGGTGTAGATATTTCCAAGTTTATGCAGATGGCAATGTAGATATTTCCATGTGTATACAGATAGCGGTGTAGATATTTCCATGTATATGCAGATAGCGGTGTAGATATTTCCAAGTTTATGCAGACAGCGGTGCAGATATTTCCGTGTTTATAGAGATAGCGGTGCAGGTATTTCCATTTGAATAGAGATAGCGTTGTAGATTTTTCCATGTTTATAGATAAAGCGGTTTAGATATTTCCATGCGTCTACAGATAGAAGTGTAGATATTTCCATGTTTATATAGATGACTGTGTAGAAATTTCCATGTTTATAAAAATGGCGGTGTAGGTATTTCCTTGTTTATACAGATGACTGTGTAGGTATTTCCATGTTCATATGGATGGCTTTGTAGATATTTCCATTTTTGTAGAGATAGCGGTGTAGATATTTCCATGTTTAAACGGATTGCAGTGTAGATATTTCCATGTTTACAGAGATCACGGTAAAGAAACTTCAATGTGTATACAGATAGCGGTGTAGATATTTCCACGATTATAGAGACAGCAGTGTAGATATTTCCATATTTATACAGATAGCGGTGTAGATATTTCCATGTTTATACAGATGGTGATGTAGATATTTCCAAGTTTATACAGATGGCGGTGTAGATATTTCAATGTTTATACAGATAGCGATGTAGATATTTCCATATTTCTACAAATATCTGTGTACATATTTACTTGTTTACAGAGATAGCAGTGTAGATATTTTCATCTTTGCACAGATTGCGGTGTAGATATTTCCATGTTTACACAGATAGCTTTGTAGTTATTTCCATGTTTACACAGATAGCGTTGAAGATATTTCCATGTTTATACAGATAGCAGTGCAGATATTTCCATGTTTATAAAGATACCGGTGCAGATATTTCCATGTTTATACAGATAGCGGTGGAGATATTTCCATGTTTATACAGATGGCGGTGGACATATTTTCATAATTATACAGATCGCGGTGTAGATATTTCTGTTTTTACAGATGGCGGTGTAGATTTTTCCATGTTTGGAGAGATAGCGGTTGAGATATGTCCATTTTTACACAGATATCGGTGTAGATATTTCCATGTTTACACAGATTACGGTGTAGATATTTCCATGTTTATAAAGATAGCGGTGTAGATATTTCCATGTTTATACAGGTAGAGGTGTAGATATTTCCATGTTTATACAGATCGCGGTGTAGGAATTTCCATGTTTGTAGAGATAGTGGTGTAGATATTTTCATGTTTCTACAGATGTCTGTGAGGATATTTCCATGTGTATACAAATGGCAGTGTAGATATTTCCATGTTTATACCGATGGAGGTGTAGATATTTCCATGTTTATACACATGACTCTGTAGATATCTCCATGTTTTTACAGATAGCGGTGTAGATATTTCCATGTTTATAGTGATGGCTGTGTAGATATTTCCATGTTTATACAGATGGCAGTGTAGATATTTCCATGTTTATACAGATGGTTGTGTAGATATATGCATGTTTATTCAGGTGACTGTGTAGGTATTTCCAAGTTTATACAGATGGCGGTGTAGATATTTCCATGTTTATAGAGATAGCCGTGAAGATATTTCCATGTTTAAAGATATAGCAGTGTAGGTATTTCCATGTTCATAGAGATGGCTGTGTAGATATTTCCATGTTTATACAGATGACAGTGTAGATATTTCCATGTTTATAGAGATAGCGGTGTAGATACTTCCATGTATATAGATACAGCGGTGTAGGTATTTCCATGTTTATAGTGATAGTGGTGTAGATATTTCCGTGTTTATACAGACAGCGGTGTAGATATTTCCATTTTTATACGGATCGCGGTGTCTTTATTTCCATGTTTATAGGGTTAGTGGTGTAGATATTTCCAAGGTTATACTGATAGCTGTGTATTTATTTCCATGTTTATACAGATAGCAGTGTAGATATTTACATATTTATAGAGATGGTTTTGTAGATATTTCCATATTTATACAGATAGCATTGTAGATATTTCCATGTTGACACAGATAGCATAATAGATATTTCCATGATTACAGAGATAGTGGTGTAGATATTTCCAGGTTTACACAGATTGCTGTGTAGATATTTCCATGTTTACACAGATAGCGTTGTAGATATTTCCATGTTTTTACAGATGGCGGTGTAGATATTTCCATGATTATACCGGTAGCGGTGTGGCTATTTCCAAGTTTATACAGATAGCGGTGTAGGTATTCCCATGTTTATAGAGATAGCGGTGGAGATATTTCCATGTTGATACAGATTGCTGTGTAGATAATTTCATGTGTATAAAGATGGTTGTGTAGATATTTCCATGTTTATACAGATGGTAGGGTAGATATTTCCATGTTTATACAGATAGTGGTGAAGATATTTCCATGTTTATACAGATGGCTGTGTAGATATTTCCATGTTTATACAGATGATAGTGTAGATATTTCCATGTTTATACAGATAGCAGTGTAGATATTTCCATGTTTATACAGATTGCAGTGAAGATATTTCCATATTTATAGAGATAGCGGTGTAGATATTTCCATATTCGCAGAGATCGCAGTGTAGATATTTCCATGTTTATATAGATAGCGGTGAAGATATTTCCATGTTTATAGAGATTGCGGTGTAGGTATTTCCATGTTTATAGAGATAGCTGTGTAGAGATTTCCATGTTTATACATATGGCTGTGTAGATATTTCCATGTGTGAAAGATGGCAGTGTAGATATTGCCATGTGTATACAGATGGAGGTGTACAAATTTCCATGTTTGTACTGATGACTGTGTAGATAATTCCATGTTTTTACAGATGGTGGTATGTATATTTAAATGTTTATACAGATAGCGGTGTGGCTATTTCCATGTTTATACAGATAGCGTTCTAGATATTTCCATGTTTATAGAGATGGCTGTGTAGATATTTCCGTGTTTTTACAGATGGCCGTGTAGATATTTTCATGTGTATATAGATAGAGGTGTAGTTATTTCCATGTTTATACAGATGACTCTGTAGGTATTTCCATGTTTATACAGATGGCGCTGTAGATATTTCCATGTTAATAGAGATAGTCATGTAGATATTTCCATGTTTATACAGATAGCGGTTTAGATATTTCCATGTTTATAGAGATAGCGGTGTATATATTTCCATGTTTAAAGATGTATCGATGCAGATATTTCTAGGTGTATACAGATAGCAGTGTAGATATTTCCATGTTTGTATAGATGGCGTTGTAGATATTTCCATGTATATACATATAGCGGCGTAGATGTTTCCCGGTTTATGCAGATAGATGTGTAGGTATTTCCATGTTTACAGAGATAACGGTGTAGATATTTCCATATTTGCTCTGATTGCGGTGTAGATATTTCCATCTTTACACAGATAGCGGAGTACATATATCATGTTTACACAGATAGCTGTGTAGATATTTCCATGTTTACACAGATATTGTTATAGATGTTTCCATGTTTATTCAGATAGCGGTGTAGATATTTACATGTTAATAAAGATAGCGGTGTAGATATTTCCATGTTTATAGAGATACCGGTGGAGATATTACCATGTTTATACAGATGGCTGTGTAGATATTTCCATGTGTATACAGATGGCAGTGTAGATATTTCCATGTTTTTAGAGATGGAAATGGAGATATTTCCATGATTGTACAGATGACAGTGTAGATATTTCTATGGTTTTACAGATGGCGGTGTAGATATTTCCATGTTTATACAGATAGTGGTGTAGTTATTTCCATGTTTACACAGATAGCTGTGTAGATATTTCCATGTTTACAGAGAAAGCGGTGTAGATATTTCCATTTTTACACAGATAGCCGTGTAGATATTTCCATGTTTACAGAGATAGTGTTATAGATATTTCCATGTTTATACAGATAACGGTGTAGATTTTCCATGTTTATACAGATAGCGGTGTAGATATTTCCATGTTTATACAGATAGCGGTGTAGGTATTTCCATGTTTATACAGATAGTGGTGTAGATATTTCCATGTTCACAGAGATAGTGGTGTAGATATTTCCATATTTGCTCAGATTTCGGTGTAGATATTTCCATGTTTATACAGATAGCGGTGTAGGTATTTCCATGTTTATAGAGATATCGGTGTAGATAATTCCATGTTTATACAGATGGCTGTGCAGGTATTTCCATGTGTATACAGATGGCAGTGTAGATATTTCCTTGTGTATACACATGGAGGTGTAGATATTTCCATGTTTACACTGATGACTGTGTAGATAATTCCATGTTTTTACAGATGGCGGTGTAGATATTTCAATGTTTATACAGATAGCAGTGTGGCTATTTCCATGTTTTTACAGATAGCGGTGTAGATATTTCCATGTTTACAGAGATGGCTGTGTAGATATTTCCTAGTTTATACAGATGGCCGTGTAAATATTTCCATATTTATACAGATAGTGGTGTAGATATTTCCATGTTTATACAGATGGCGGTATAGATATTTCCATGTTTATAGAGATAGCCATGTAGCTATTTCCATGTTTGTACTGATAGCGTTGAAGACATTTCCATGTTTATAGAGATAGCAGTGTAGATATTTCCATATTTATACAGATGGCGGTGTAGATATTTTCATGTTTAAACAGATAGCTGTGTAGATATTTCCATGTTTATACAGATATCGTTGGAGATATTTCCCTGTTTATACAGACAGCATTATAGATATTTTGAGGATTATACATATAGTGGTGTAGATATTTCCACATTTGTACAGATAGCAGTGTAGCTCTTTCCATGTTTATACAGATAGCGGTGTAGATATTTCCATGTTTATGCAGATGGCGGAGTAGATATTTCCTAGTTTATAGAGATGGCGCTGTAGATACTTCCATGTTTATAGAGATAGCCATGGAGATATTTCCATGTGTATAGAGATAGCGTTGTAGATATTTCCATGTTTATAGAGATGGCTCTGTAGATATTTCCATGTTTATACAGATGGCGGTGTAGATATTTCCATGTTTTCAGATGGTGGTGTAGATACTTCCATGTTTACAGAGATAGCGGTGTAGATATTTCAATCTTTGCACAGATTGCGGTGTAGATATTTCCTTCTTTACACAGATAGCGTTGTAGTTATTTCCAAGTATACACAGATAGCTGTGTAGATGTTTCCATGTTTAAACAGATAGTGTTGAAGATATTTCCATGTTTACACAGATGGCGTTGTAGATATTTCCATGTTTATACAGATAGCGGTGTAGATATTTCCAAGTTTACAAAGATAGCTGTGCAGATATTTCCATGTTTACACAGATAGCGTTTTAGATATTTCCATGTTTATACAGATTGCGGTGTAGGTATTTCCATGTATATACAGATAGCGATGTACATAGTTTCATGTTTACACAGATAGCGGTGGAGATATTTCCATGTTTATACAGGTAGCGATTTAGATATTTCCATGTTAATACAGATAGCAGTGTAGATATTTCCATGTTTATACAGATAGCCGTGTAGATATTTCCATGTTTATAGAAATAGCGGTGTAGATGTTTCCATTTTTATACCGATAGTGGTGTAGATATTTCCATGTTTATACAGATAGCGGTGGAGATATTTCCATGTTTATAGAGATGGTGGAGTAAAAGTTTCCATGTTTATAGAGATAGCGGTGTAGGTATTTCCATGTTTATACAGATGGCTGTGTAGATATTTAAATGTGTATACAGATGGTGGTGTACATATTTACATATTTATAGAGATGGTGGTGTAGATATTTCTATGTTTATACAAACGACTGTGTAGATATTTGCAAGTTTATGCAGATAGCGCTGTAGATATTTCCACGTTTAAACAGATAACGATGGAGATATTTCCATGTTTATGAAGATAGTGATGTAGATATTTCCATGCTTATACAGAGAGCGGTGTAGATATTTTCATGTTTATACAGATGGCGGGATACATATTTCCATGTTTATAGCGATTGAGGTGTATATATTTCCATGTATATAGAGATAGCGGTTTAGATACTTCAATGTTTATAGAGATGGCGGTGTAGATATTTCCATGTTTATACAGATAGCTGTGTGTATATTTACATGTCTATACAGATAGGGTTGAAGATATTTCCATGTTTTTACAGATAGCTGTGTAGATATTTCCATGTTTATACAGATAGCGCTGTAGATATTTCCACGTTTAAACAGATTACGATGGAGATATTTCCATGTTTATGAAGATAGTGATGTAGATATTTCCATGTTTATACAGAGAGCAGTGTAGATATTTTCATGTTTATACAGAGGGCTGTGTAGATATTTCCATGTGTATACAGATGGCGGTGAATATATTTCCGTGTTTATAGAGATGGTGGTGTAGATATTTCCATGTTTATACAGACGACTGTGTAGATACTTGCAAGTTTATACAGATGGTGGTGTAGATGTTTCCATCTTTATAGAGATAGTGGTGTAGATATTTCCATGTTTACACAGATAGCGGTGTAGATATTTCCACGTTTATACAGATATCGGTGTAGATATTTCCATCTTTATACAGAAAGCGGTGTAGATATTTCAATGTTCATGCAGACGGCGGTGTAGATATTTCCCAGTTTATAGAGATGGCGGTGTAGATATTTCCATGTTTGTAGAGATAGCCGTGCAGATATTTCCATGTTAACAGAGATAGCTGTGTAGGTATTTCCATGTTTATAGAGATGGCTGTGTAGATATTTCCATGTTTACAGATGGTGGTGTAAATATTTCGATATTTACAGAGATAGCGGTGTAGATGTTTCAATCTTTGCACACATTGCGGTGTAGATATTTCCATCTTTACACAGATAGCAGTGTAGATATTTCCTAGTTTACACAGATAGCTGTGTTGATAATTCCATGTTTACACAGATAGTGTTGAAGATATTTCCATGTTTACATAGATAGCGGTGTACGTATTTCCATGTTTATACAGATAGCGGTTTAGATATTTCCATGTTTATACAGATAGCTGTGGAGATATTTCCATGTTTATACAGATAGCGATGAAGTTATTTCCATGTTTATACAGATAGCGGTGTTGATATATCCATCGTTGAACAGACTGCAGTGTAGATATTTCCATCTGTACACAGATAGAAGTGTGGAGATTCCGATGTTTACACATGTAGCTGTTTAGATATTTCCATGTTTATGCAGATAGCGTTGTAGATATTTCCATGTTTATACAGATAGTGGTGTAGATATTTCCATGTTTATACAGATAGCGATGGAGATATTTCCATGTTTATAGAGATGGTGGTGTAAATATTTCCATGTTTATAGAGATGGTGGTGTAGATATTTCCATGTTTATACAGACGTCTGTGTAGATATTTGCATGTTTATACAGATGGCGGTGTACATATTTCCATCTTTGTAGAGATAGCGGTGTAGATATTTCCATGTTCATACAGATAGCGGTGTAGATATTTCCATGTTTATAGAGATAGCGGTGCAGATATTTCCATATTTATACAGATAGCGGTGTAGATATGTCCATGTTTATACAGATGACGGTGTAGATATTTCCATGTTTATTCAGATGGCGGCGTAAATATTTCCATGTTTATACAGATAGCGCTGTAGATATCTCCATGTTTGTGTAGATTGCAGTGTAGATAATTCCATGTTTACAGAGATAGCGGTGTAGATATTTCCATCTTTGCACTGATTGTGGTGTAGATATTTCCATGTTTACAGAGACAGCGGAGTAGATATCTCCAAGTTTACACAGGTAGCTGAGTAGATATTTCCATGTTTATACCGATAGCGGTGTAGATATTTCCATGTTTATAAAGTTCGCGGTGTAGATATTTCCATCTTTATACAGATGGCAGTGTAGTTATTTCCATGTTTATACTGATAGTGGTGTAGATATTTCCATGTTTATACAGATGACTGTGTAGATATTTCCATGTTTATAGAGATTGCGGTGTATATATTTCCATGTTTATAGAGATAGCGGTTTAGATATTTCAGTGTTTATAGAGATAGCGGTGTAGATATTTCCATGTTTATACAGATAGCTGTGTATATATTTCCATGTCTACACAGAGAGCGTTGAAGATTTTCCATGTTTATACAGATAGCGGTGTAGATATTTCCATGTTTATACAGATAACGCTGTAGATATTTCCACGTTTATACAGATAACGATGGAGATATTTCTATGTTTATACAGATAGCGATGTAGATATTTCCATGTTTATACAGATAGCGGTGAAGATATTTTCATGTTTACAGAGATGGCTGTGTAGATATTTCCATGTGTATACAGATTACAGTGTAGATATTTCCATGTTTATACAGATTACAGTGTAGATATTTCCATGTTCATGCAGATGGCGGTGTAGATATTTCATAGTTTATAGAGATGGCGGTGTAGATATTTCCATGTTTATAGGGATGGCGATGTAGATAATTCTATGTTTAGAGATAGCGGTGTAGATATTTCCATGTTTATAGAGATGGCAGTGGAGGTATTTCCATAATTATAGAGATAGTGGTGTAGATATTTTCATGTTTATACATATAGTGGTGTTGGTATTTCCATGTTTACAGATAGCGGTGTGATATTTCCATGTTTTTTCAGCTCACGGTGTAGATATTTCCATGTTTATACAGACGGCAGTGTAGATATTTCCATGTTTATACAGATAGCGGTGTAGATATTTCCATGTTTACACAGATGGCGGTGTAGATTGATGTATGTTTATGGAGACGGCAGTGTAGATATTTTCATCTTTATAGAGATGATGGTGTAGATAATTCCATGTTTATAGAGATTGCGGTGTAGATATTTAAATGTTTAAAGAGACTGCAGTGTAGGTGTTCCCATGTGTATAGAGATAGCTGCACAGATGTTTCCATGTTTATACTGATGGCTGCGTAGATATTTCCATTTGTATACAGATGGCAGTGCAGATATTTCCATGTTTATAGAGATGGTGGCGTAGATATTTCCATGTTTGTACAGATGACTTTGTACGTATTTATATGTTTACACAGATGGCAGTTTAGATATTTCCATGTTATAGACATGGACATGTAGATATTTGCAGGTTTATACTGATAGCGGTGTAGATATTTCCATGTTTATACAGATAGCGGTGTAGATATTTCCATGTTTATACAGACAGCGGTGTAGATATTTCCATGTTTACAGAGATAACGGTGTAGATATTCCCATAGTTGCACAGATTGCTGTGTAGATATTTCCATCTTTAACCAGATAGTGGTTCACATATTTCCATGTTGACACAGATAGCTGGGTAGATATTTCCAAGCTTACAAAGATAGTGTTGTAGATATTTCCATGTTTATACAGATAGTGGTGTAGATATTTCCATGTTTATTATGATAGCGGTGTAGACATTTCCATGTTGATAGAGATTGCGGTAGAGATATTTCCATGTTTATATAGATAGCGATGTAGATATTTCAATGTTTATACAGACAGCGGTGTAGATATTTTCGTGTTTATGCAGATAGTGGTGGAGGTATTTCCATGTGTATACAGATGGTGGTGTAGATATATCCAAGTTTATACAGATAGCGGTGTAGATATTTCCTTGTTTATACAGATAGCAGTGTAGATATTTCCATGTTTATACAGATTACGGTGTAGGTATTTCCATATTTATAGAGATAGTGGTGTAGATATTTCCATATTCATGCAGATCTCGGTGTAGATATTTCCATCTTTCTGCAGATGGCAGTGTATATATTTCTATGTTTATAGAGATGGCAGTGTAGATAATTCCATGTTCATACAGATGGCGGGGTAGTTATTTCCATGTTTATGTTGACGGCGGTTAAGATATTTACATGTTTATAGAGATGGCGGTGTAGATATTTCCATGTTTATAAAGATAGCGGTGTAGATATTTCCATGTTTATGCAGATAGTGGTGTAGATATTTCCATGTTTACAGAGATTGCAGTGTAGATATTTTCATATTTGCACAGATTGCAATCTAGATATTTCCATCTTTACACAGATAGCGATGTACATATTTTCATGTTTACACAGATATCTGTGTAGATACTTCCATGTTTCCACAGATATTGTTGCAGATATTTCCATGTTTAGACAGCGGTGTAGATATTTCCAAGTTCATAGAGATGGCAGTGTAGATATTTCCATGTTTATACAGATAGCGGTGTAGATATTTCCATGTTTATACTGATAGCAGTGTAGGTATTTCCATGTTTATAGAGATAGCGGTGTAGATATTTCCATGTATATGCAGAGGGATGTGTACATATTTCCATGTGTATACAAATGGCAGTTTGGATATTTCCATGTTCTTACAGATGGAGGTGTATATATTTCCATGTTTATACAGATGACAGTTTTGATATTTCCATGTTTTTACAGAGGGCGGTGTAGATATTTCCATGTTTATACAGATAGCGGTGTATGTATTTCCATGTTTATAGAGATACGGGTGTAGTTAATTCCATGTTTATACAGATGGCAGTGTAGATATTTCCACGTTGATACAGAAGGCGGTGTAGATATTTCCATGCTAATAGAGATAGGGGTGCAGATATTTCCATATTTATACAAATAGCGGTGTACATATTTACACGTTTATAGAGATAGTGGTGTAAATATTTCCATTTTTATACAGATGGCAGTGAAAATATTTCCTTGTTTATGCAGACAGTGGTGTAGATATTTCCAAGTTTATACATATAGCGGTGTAGATGTTTCCATGTCTATACAGATAGCGGTGTAGATATTACCATGTTTATGGAGATAGTGGTGTAGATATTTCCATATTTATTCAGATAGCGGTGTAGATAATTCCATGTTTACAGAGATAACGGTGTAGATATTCCCATATTTGCACAGATTGCTCTGTAGATATTTCCATCTTTACCCAGATAGCGGTTTACATATTTCCAAGTTTACACAGATAGCTGTGTAGATATTTCCATGTTTACAAAGATAGTGTTGTAGATATTTCCATCATTATACAGATAGTGGTGTAGATATTTCCTTGTTTATAATGATAGCGGTGTAGATATTTCCATGTTGATAGAGATTGCGGTGGAGATATTTCCATGTTTATACAGTTAGCGATGTAGATATTTCAATGTTTATACAGATAGCGTGGTAGATATTTTCATGTTTATGGAGATAGCGGTGTAGATATTTCCATGTTTATACAGATGGCGGTGTAGATATATCCAAGTTTATACAGATAGCGGTGTAGTTATTTCCATGTTTATACAGATTACGGTGTAGATATTTTCTTGTTTATAGAGATAGCGGTGTAGATATTTCAATCTTTATGCAGATCTCGGTGTAGATATTTCCATCTTTCTACAGATGCCAGTGCGTATATTTCTATGTTTATAGAGATGGCGGTGTAGATAATTCCATGTTTGTACAGATGGCGGTGTAGTTATTTCCATGTTTATGCTGATGGCGGTGTAGATATTTCCATGTTTATAGAGATGGCGGTGTAGATATTTCCATGTTTATACAGATAGTGGTGTAGATATTTCCAGGTTTATACAAATAGTGGTGTACATATTTCCATGTTTACAGAGATAGCACTGTAGGTATTTTCATTTTTGCACAGATTGCGGTGTAGACAGTTCCATCTTTACACAGATAGTGATGTACATATTTTCATGTTTACACAGATATCTGTGTAAATGTTTCCATCTTTACACAGATATTGTTGCAGATATTTTCATGTTTATAGAGATGGCTGTGTAGATATTTCCATGTTTATACAGATGGCAGTGTAGATATTTCCATGTTTATACAGATAGTTGTGTAGAGATTTCCATATTTATACAGATGACTGTGTAGCTACTTCCGTGTTTATACAGATGGCAGTGTAGATATTTCCATGTTTATACAGATAGAAATGAAGATATTTCCATGTTTATAATGATAGCGGTCTAGCTATATCCTTGTTTATACAGATAGTGGTGTACATATTTCTATGTTTATACATATCGTGGTGTAGATATTACCATGTTTATACATATCGTGGTGTGGATATTTCCATGTTTATTCAGATACCGGTGTAGGTATTTCCATGTTTACAGAAATAGCGGTGTATATATTTGCATATTTGCACAGATTGCGGTGTAAATATTTCCATCTTTCTACAGATAGCGGTCTACATATTTCCATGTTTACACAGACAGCTGTGTAGATATTTCCATGTTTACACAGATAGTGTTGTAGATATTTCCATGTTTATACAGGTAGTGTTGTAGATATTTCCAGGTTTATACATATGTCAGTGTAGATATTTCCATGTTTATAGGAATGGTGGTGTAGATATTTCCATGTTTATACAGATAGCGGTGTAGATATTTCCATGTTTATAGAGATAGCTGTGTAGATATTTCCCTCTTTGCACAGATTGCGGTGCAGATATTTACAACTTTACACAGATAACCCGGTAGATATTTCCAAGATTAGACAGATAGCTGTGTATATATTTCCATGTTTACACAGATAGCGTTGTAGATATTTCCATGTTTATACAGACAGCGGTGTAGATATTTCCATGTTTATACAGATAGCGGTGTAATATTTCCATGTTTATACAGATAGTGGTGCAGATATTTCAATGTTTATAGAGATCGTTGTGTAGATATTTCCATGTTTATTCAGATAGCGGCGGAGATATTTCCATGTTTATAGAGACAGCGGTGTAGATATTTCCATGTTTATACAGATGGCTGTGTAGATATTTTCATGTGTATACAGATGGTAGTGTACATATTTCCATGTTTATAGAGATGGTGGTGTAGATATTTCCATGTTTATACAGACGACTGTGTAGATATTTGCATGTTTATATAGATGGCGGTGTAGATATTTCCATGGTTATAGAGATAGCGGTGTAGATATTTCTATGTTTATACAGATGGCGGTGTAGATATTTCCTTGTTTATTCAGATGGCGGTGTAGATATTTTCTTGTGTATTCAGATAGTGGTGTAGGTATTTCCATGTTTATACAGATAGCGGTGTAAATATCTCCACGTTTATAGAGATAGCGGTGTAGATATTTCCATCTTTGCACAGATTGTGGTGCAGATAATTCCATCTTTACTCAGATAGCTCTGTATATATTTCCAAGTTTACACAGATAGCTGTGTAGATATTTACATGTTTACACAGATAGCTTTGTAGATATTACCATGTTTATACTGATAGCGGTGTAGATATTTCCATGTTTAAACTGATAGCGGTGTAGATATTTCCATGTTCATACAGACAGAGGTGGAGTTATTTCCACGTTTATACAGATAGCGATGGAGATATTTACATGTTTATACAGATAGCGGTGTAGATATTAACATGTTTATAGAGATAACATTGTAGATATTTCCATAAGTATACATATGGCGGTTTAGATATTTCCATGTTTAAACAGATGTCGGTGTAGATATTTCCATGATTATACAGATGGCGGTGGAGATATTTACATGTTTATACAGATCGTGGTGTAGATATTTCCATGTTTATACAGATAGCGGTGTAGATATTTCCATGTTCATGCAGATGGCGATGTAGATATTTCCATGTTTATAGAGATGGCGGTGTAGGTATTTCCATGTTTATAGAGAAAGTGGTTAAGATATTTCCATGTTTATACAGATAGCGGTGTAGATATTTCCATGTTTATACAGATAGCTTTGTAGATATTTCCATGTTTGTACTGATGGCTGTGTAAATATTTTCCATGTGTATACAGATGGCAGTTCAGCTATTTCCATGTTTATAAAGATAGTGGTGTAGATATTTCCAAGATTATACAGATGAATGTGAAGATATTTGCATGTTTATACAGATGGCGCTGTATATATTTCCATTTTTATACAGATCATGGTGTAGATATTTCCATGTTTATACAGATGGCGGTGTAGATATTTCCATGTTTATACAGATGGCAGTGTACACATTTCCATGTTTATACATATAGCGGTATAGATATTTCCATGTTTACAGAGATAGCATTGTAGATATTTCCATCTTTGCACAGATAGCTGTGTAGATATTTCCAACTTTACACAGATAGCTGTGTGGATATTTCTATGTTTACACAGATAGCGATGTAGATATTTCCATGTTTACACAGATAGCGGTGTAGATATTTCCATGTTTATAGAGATAGCGGTGTAGATATTTCCACCTTTGTACTGATAGCGGTGTAGATATTTCCACTTATATACAGATAACGGTGTAGATATTTCCAAGTTTATGCAGATGGCAATGTAGATATTTCCATGTGTATACAGATAGCGGTGTAGATATTTCCATGTATATGCAGATAGCGGTGTAGATATTTCCACTTTTATACAGATAGCGATGTAGAGCTTTCCACGTTTATACAAATAGCGTTGTAAATATTTCTACGTTTATACAGCTAGCGGTGTAGATATTTCCACGTTTATACAGATAGCGTTGTAGATATTTCCATGTTTATACAGATGGCGATGTACATATTTCCATGTTTATGCAGGTAGCGGTGTAGATATTTCCATATTTATACAGATAGCAGTGTAAATATTTCCATGTTTATACAGATGGCGTGAAGATATTTCCATGTGTATACATATGGCAATGTAGATATTTCCATGTTTATAGAGATGGTGCTATAGATATTTCCATGTTTATACAGATGGTGGTGTAGATATTCCCATGTTTATACAGATGACTGTGTAGATATTTGAATGCTCATACAGATTGCAGTGTAGATATTTCCATGTTTATAGAGATAGTGGTGTAGAAATTTCCATGTATACACAGATGGCGGTGTAGTTATTTCCATGTTTATTGAGATAACAGTGTATATTTTTCCATATTTATACCGATAACGGTGTAGATATTTCCATGTTTATACAGCTCGCGGTGTAGATATCTCCATGTTTATACAGATGGCGGTGTAGGTATTTCCATGTTTATACAGATGGAGGTGTAGATATTTCTATGTTTATACACATAGCAGTGTAGATAATTCCATGTTTACAGAGATAGCGGTGTAGATATTTCCATCTTTCAACAGATTGCGGTGTTGATATTTCCATCTTTACACAGATAGCGGTGTAGATATTTCTTAGTTTACAGAGATACCTGTGTAGATATTTCCATGTTTACACAGATAGGGTTGTAGATATTTCCGTGTTTATTCAGATAGCGGTGTAGATATTTCCATGTTTACACAGATAGCGGTGGAGATATTTCCTTATTTATACAGATCGTGGTGGAGATATTTCCATGTTTATACAGATAGCGGTGTAGATATTTCCATGTTTCTACAGGTAGCGGTGTAGATATTTCCATTTTATACAGATCGCGATGTAGATATTTCCATCTTTCCACAGATGGCAGTGTGGAGATTTCCATGTTTATAGAGATCGCAGTGTAAATATTTCCATGTTTGTACAGATGGCGGTGTAGACATTTCCATGTTTATAGAGATAGCGGTGTAGATACTAACATGATTATACAGATAGTGGTGTAGATATTTCCATGTTTATACAGATAGCGGTGTAGATATTTCCATATTTACATAGATAGCTTTGTACATATTTCCATCATTGCACTGATAGCGGTGTAGATATTTCCATGTTTACGCAGATAGCTGTGTAGATATTTCCATGTGTATACAGATAGCGTTGTAGATATTTCCATGGTTATGGAGATAACCGTGAAGACATTACCATGTTTATAGAGGTAGCGGTGTAGACATTTCCATGTTTATAGAGATAGCGGTGTAGATATTTCCATGTTTATACAGATAGCGGTGTAGATATTTCCATGTTTATACAGATAGCGGTGTAGATATTTCCATGTTTATACAGGTAGCTTTGTAGAAATTTCCATGTTTATAGCGATCGCAGTGTAGATACTTCCATCTTTCTACAGATGGCAGTGTAGATATTTCGTTGTTTATACCGATGGCTGTGTAGATATTTCCATGTTTATACAGATGGCGGTGTAGATATTTCCATGTTTATGCACATGGCGGTGTAGATATATCCATTTTTATAGAGATGGCAGTGTAGATTTTTCAATGTTTGTAGAGATAGCGGTGTAGATATTTCCATGTTTACAGAGATGGCGGTGTAGGTATTTCCATGTTTATAGAGATAGTGGTGTATATATTTCCATGTTTAAACAGATAGTGGTGTATATATTTCCATGTTTATACAGCTCACGGTGTCGATATTTCAATTTTTATACAGATGGCAGTGTAAGTATTTCCATGTTTATAGAGACAGCGGTGTAGATATTTCCATGTTTATACAGTTAGCGGTGTAGATGTTTCCATGTCTATACAGATAGCGGTGTAGATATTACCATGTTTTTGGAGATAGTGGTGTAGATATTTCCATATTTATACAGATAGCGGTGTAGATAATTCCATGTTTACAGAGATAACGGTGTAGATATTCCCATATTTGCACAGATTGCTCTGAAGATATTTCCATCTTTACCCAGATAGCGGTTTACATATTTCCAAGTTTACACAGATAGCTGTGTAGATATTTCCATGTTTACAAAGATAGTGTTGTAGATATTTCCATCATTATACAGATATTGGTGTAGATATTTCCATGTTTATAATGATAGCGGTGTAGATATTTCCATGTTGATAGAGGTTGCGGTGGAGATATTTCCATGTTTATACAGATAGCGATGTAGATATTTCAATGTTTATACAGATAGCGGTGTAGATATTTTCATGTTTATGCAGATAGCGGTGGAGATATTTCCATGGTTATACAGATGGCGGTGTAGATATATCCAAGTTTATACAGATAGCGGTGTAGTTATTTCCATGTTTATACAGATTACGGTGTAGGAATTTCCTTGTTTATAGAGATAGCGGTGTAGATATTTAAATCTTTATGCAGATCTCGGTGTAGATATTTCCATCTTTCTACAGATGGCAGTGTTCATATTTCTATGTTTATAGAGATGGCGGTGTAGATAATTCCATGTTCGTACAGATGGCGGTGTAGTTATTTCCATGTTTATGCTGATTGCGGTGTAGATATTTCCATGTTTATAGAGATGGAGATGTAGATATTTCCATGTTTATACAGATAGTGGTGTAGATATTTCCATGTTTATACAGATAGTGGTGTACATATTTCCATGTTTACAGAGATAGCACTGTAGGTATTTTCATATTTGCACAGATTGCGGTCTAGATATTTCCATCTTTAAACAGATAGTGATGTGCATATTTTCATGTTTACACAGATATCTGTGTAGATATTTCCATCTTTACACAGATATTGTTGCAGATATTTTCATGTTTATGGAGATGGCTGTGTAGATATTTCCATGTTTATACAGATGGCAGTGTAGATGTTTCCATGTTTATATAGATAGTTGTGTAGAGATTTCCATGTTTATACAGATGACTGTGTAGCTATTTCCGTGTTTATACAGATGGCAGTGTAGATATTTCCATGTTTATACAGATAGAAATGTAGATATTTCCATGTTTATAATGATATCGGTGTAGATATTTCCTTGTTTATACAGATCGTGGTGTAGATATTTCCATGTTTATACATATCGTGGTGTAGATATTTCCATGTTTATTCAGATACCGGTGTAGATATTTCCATGTTTACAGAAATAGCAGTGTAGATATTTGCATATTTGCACAGATTGCGGTGTAAATATTTCCATCTTTATACAGATAGCGGTGTACATATTTCCATGTTTACACAGATAGCTGTGTAGATATTTCCATGTTTACACAGATAGTGTTGTAGATATTTCCATGTTTATACAGGTAGCGTTGTAGATATTTCCATGTTTATTGAGATAGCGCTGGAGATATTTCCATGTTTATACAGATAGCGATGTAGATATTTCCATGCTTACGCAGATAGCGGTGTAGATATTTCCATGTTTATACTGATAGCGGTGTATATATTTCCATGTTTATGCAGATAGTGGTGTAGATATTTCAATGTTTTTACAGATAGCGGTGTAGATATTTCCATGTTTACAGAGATAGCAGTGTAGAGATTTCCATCCTTGCATAGATTGCAGTGTAGGTATTTCCATGTTTACACAGATAGCGGTGTAGATATTTCCATGTTTACACAGATATCTGTGTATATATTTCCACGTTTACACAGGAAGCCTTGTAGATATTTCCATGTTTATACAGATAGGGGTGTAGGTATTTCCATGTTTAAAAAGATAGCGGTATAGATATTTCCATGTTTATACAGATAGCGTTGCATGTATTCCCATGTTTATAGAGATAGCGGTGTAGATATTTCCATGTTCATAGAGATAGCGGTGTAGATATTTCCACATTTATACAGATAGCGGTGTTGATATTTCCATGTTTATACACATATGGGTGTAGATATTTCCAAGTTTATACAGATAACGGAGAAGATATTTCCACGTTTATACAGATGGCGGTGTAGATATTTCCATGTTTATACAGATAGCGGTGCAGATATTTCCATGTTTATACAGATTGCGGTATACATATTTCCATGTTTATAGAGATAGCGGTGTAGATATTTCCATGTTTATACGGATGCCTAGGCAGAAATTTCCATATTTATACAGAGGGCTCTGTAGATATTTCCATGTTTATACAGATGGCAGTGTAGATATTTCCATGTTCCTACACATGAATGTGTAGGTATTTCCATGTTTATACAGACGGCTTTGAAGATATTTCCATGTTTATAGAGATAGCGGTGCAGATATTTCCATGTTTATACAGATAGCGGTGTAAATATTTCCATGTTTATACAGGTCGTGGTGTAGATATTTCCATGTTTATACAGATACCGGTCTAGATATTTCCATGTTTATACAGACCGCAGTGTAGATATTTCCATGTTTATAGAGATAGCGGTGTAGGTATTTCCATGTTTGTGCAGATGGCGGTGTTCATGTTTCCATCTATACACAGATTGCCGTGTACGTATTTCCATGTGTATACAGATGGCATTGTAGTTATTTCCATGTTTATACAGATGGTGGTGTAGATATTTCCATGTTTATACAGATGACTGTATAGGTATTTCCATGTTTTTACAGATGGCATTGTAGATATTTCCATGTTTATAGAGATAGCAGTGTAGATATTTCCATGTTTATACAGATGGCGGTGTAGATATTTCCATGTTTATAGAGATGGCGGTGTAGATATTTCCATATTTATACAGATAATGGTGTAGATATATCCATGTTTATACAGATAGCAGTGTAAATATTTGCATGTTTATACAGATCACGGTGTTGTTATTTCCATGTTTATAGAGATACCGGTGTAGATATTTCCATGTTTATACAGATAGCGGTTTAGATATTTCCATGTTTATACAGACCGCGGTGTAGATATTTCCATGTTTATACAGATAGCGGTGCAGATATTTCCATGTTTATATAGACCGCGGTGTAGATATTTCCATGTTTATACAGACGGCGGCGCAGATATCCCCATGGATATGTAGATGGCCGTGTAGATATTTCCATGTTTATACAGATAGCGGTGTAGTTATTTCCATGTTTATATAGATAGCGGTGTAGATATTTCCATGTATATACACATGGCTGGGTACATATTTCCATGTTTATGCAGATGGCGTTGTAGATATTTCCATGTTTGTACAGATAACTTTGTAAGTTTTTCCATGTTTATACAGATGGCGGTGTTGATATTTCGATGTTTCTAGAGATAGCAGTGGAGATATTTCCATGTTTATACAGATAGCGGTGTAGATATTTCCATGTTTATACTGATCGCGTTGTAGATATTTCCATGTTTATAGAGATGGCGGTGTAGATATTTCCATGTTCATAGAGATAGCGGTGTTGATTTTTCCATGTTTATAGAGATAGCGGTGTGGATATTTCCATGTTTATACAGATAGGGGTGTAGATATTTCCATGTTTGTAGAGATGGCGGTGTAGATATTTCCATGTTTATACAGATCACGGTGTAGATATTTCCATGTTTATACATATCGCGGTGTAGATATTTCCATGTTTATACAGATGGCGGTGTAGATATTTCCATGTTTATTCAGATCGCGGTGTAGATATTCCCATATTTATACAGATAGCGGTGTAGATATTTCCATGTTTTTACAGATATCGGTGTAGATATTTCCATGTTTACACAGATTGCGGTGTAGATATTTCCATCTTTCTACAGATGGCATTGTAGATATTTCCATGTTTATACAGATGGCGGTGTAGATATTTCCATGTTTATACAGATCGTGGTGAAGATATTTCCACGTTTATACAGATCGTGGTGTAGATATTTCCACGTTTATACAGATCGCGGTGAAGATATTTCCATGTTTATACAGAGAGCGGTGTAGATTTTCCATGTTTATACAGATAGCGGTGTAGATATTTCCATGTTTATACAGAAGGCGGTGTAGTTATTTCCATGTTGATAGGGATGGCAGTGTAGATATTTCCATGTTCATAGAGATAGCGGTGTAGGTATATCCATGTTCATAGAGATAGCAGTGAGGATATTTCCATGTTTATACAGATAGCAGTGTAGATATTTCCATTTTTATAGAGATAGCGGTTTTGATATTTCATATTTATACAGATAGCGGTGTAGATATTTCCATGTTTATACAGATTGCAGTGTAGATATTTCCATGTTTACAGATAGCGGTGTAGATATTTCCATGTATATATGGATGGCAATGTGGATATTTTCTTGTTTATGTAGACGGCGTTGTAGATATCTCCAAGTTTAAAGAGATGGCGGTGTATATATTTCCATGTTGATGGAGAGAGCGGTGTAGATATTTCCATGTTTATAGAGATAGCGTTGTAGTTATTTCCATGTTTATACAGATAGCGGTGTAGATATTTCCATATTTCTACAGATGACTGTGTAGATATTTCCATGTTTCTACAGATGGCAGTGTAGATATTTCCATGTTTATAGAGAGAGCGGTGTAGAAATTTTCATGTTTATACAGATTGCGGTGGAGATATGTCCATGTTTATATAGATAGCAATGGAGATATTTCCACGTTAATACACATAGCGGTGTAGATATTTCCATGTTTATACAGATAGCGGTGTAGATATTTCCATGTTTATACAGATGGCTGTGCCGATATTTCCATGTTTATACAGAGTTCTCTGTAGATATTTCCATGTTTATATAGATGACGGTGTAGATATTTCCAGGTTTATACAGATGACTGTGTAGATAATTCCATGTTAATACAGATGGCGGTGAAGATATTTCCATGTTTATAGAGATAGCGGTGTAGATTTTTCCATGTTTATTGAGATAGCGGTGTAAATATTTCCATATTTATACAGATAGTGGTGTAGATATTTCCATGTTGTTACAGATAGCGGTGTAGATATTTCCATCTTTATTCAGAGAGTGCTGTACATATTTCCATGTTTATACAGATCACTGTGTAGATATTTCCATGTTTATCCAGATAACGTTGTAGATATTTCCATCTTTACACAAACGGTGGAGTAGATATTTCCATGTTCCTACACATGACTGTGTAGTTATTTCCATGTTTATACTGATGGCTGTGTAGATATTTCCATATTTATAGAGATAGCGGTGTTGATATTTCCAGGTTTATACAGATAGCGGTGTAAATATTTCCATGTTTATACAGATCGTGGTGTAGTTATTTGCATGTTTATACAGATACCGGTGTAGATATTTCCATGTTTATACAGCCTGCAGTGTAGGTATTTCTATGTTTATACAGATAGCGGTGTAGATATTTCCATGTTTGTACAGATGGCGGTGTTGATATTTCCATCTGTACACAGATTGCCGTGTAGATATTTCCATCTTTATACAGATGGCGTTGTAGATATTTCCATGGATATGCAGATGGCGGTGTGGATATTTCCATGTTTATAGAGATAGCGGTGTAGGTATTTCCATGTTTATAGACATAGCGGTGTAGATATTTCCATGTTTATATAGATGGCGTTGTAGATATTTCCATGTTTATACCGATAGCGGTGTTGGTATTTCCATGTTTATACAGATAGCGATGTAGATATTTCCATGTTTATACAGCTCGCAGTGCAGATATTTATATCTTTATACCGATCGCATTGTAGATATTTCCTTATTCACACAGATGGCGGTGTAGCTGTTTCCATGTTTATACAGATGGCGGAGTAGTTAGTTCCATGTTTATGGAGATGGCAGTGTAGATATTTTCATGTTCATAGAGATGGCGGTGTAGATATTTCCATGTTTATAGAGATAGCAGTGTAGATATTTACATGTTTATTTAGATGGCTGTTTAGATATTTCCATGTGTAAAAAGATGGCATTGTATATATTTCCATGTTGATACAGATGACTGTCTAGGTATTTCCATGTTTTTACAGATGGCAGTGAAGGTATTTCCATGCTTATAGAGATAGCGGTGTTGATATTTCCATATTTCTACAGATGGCGGTGTTGATATTTCCAACTATACACAGATGGCCGTGTAGATATTTCCATGTTTATACAGATGGCGGCGTAGATATTTCCATGTTTACACAGATGGTGGTGTAGATATTTCCGTGTGTATACACATGGCGGAGTAGATATTTCCATCTTTATGGAGATGGCGGTGTAGATATTTTCATGTTTATAGAGATGGCGGTGTAGATATTTCCATATTTATAGAGATAGCGGTGTAGATATTTCCATCTTTCTACAGATGTCAGTGTAGATATTTCCATGTTTATACAGATGGCAGTGTAGATATTTCCATATTTATACAGATGTCTGTGTAGATATTTCCATGTGTATACAGATGGTATTGTAGGCATTTCCATGTTTATACAGATGGTGGTGTAGATATTTCCATGTTTATTCAGATGACTGTGTGGATATTTCCATGTTTTTACATATGGCAGTGTAGATATTTCAATGTTTATAGAGATGGCGCTGTAGATACTTCCATGTTTATACAGATCGCGCTGTAGATATTTCCATGTTCATACAGATAGCGGTGTAGATATTTCCATGTTTTTACAGATATCGGTGTACATATTTCCATGTTTACACAGATTGCGGTGTAGATATTTCCATCTATCTACAGATGGCATTGTAGATATTTCCATGTTTTTACAGATGGCAGTGTAGATATTTCAATGTTTATAGAGATGGCGCTGTAGATATTTCCATGTTTAAACAGATACCGGTGTAGATATTTCCATGTTTATACAGACCACAGGGTAGATATTTCCATGTTTATAGAGATAGCAGTTTAGATATTTCCATGTTTGTACAGATGGCGGTGTTGATGTTTCCATCTATACACAGATTGCCATGTAGGTATTTTCATGTGTATACAGATGGCATTGTAGATGTTTCCACGTTTATACAGATGGTGGTGTAGATTTTCCATGTTTACACTGATGACTGTATAGGTATTTCAATGTTTATACAGATGGCGGTGTAGATATTTCCAAGTTTATAGAGATAGCGGTGTAGATATTACCATATTTATACAGATAACGGTGTAGAAGTTTCCATGTTTATACAGATAGCGGTGTAAATATTTCCAAGTTTATACAGATCACGGTGTAGATATTTCCACGTTTATAGAGATAGCGTTGTAGATATTTACATGTTTATACAGATAGCGGTGTAGATATTTCCATGTTTATACAGACCGCGGTGTAGATATTTCCATGTTTATACAGACAGCGGTGCAGATATTTCCATGTTTGTACAGATGGCGGTGTTGATATTTCCATCTATACACAGATGACCGTGTAGATATTTCCATGTTTATAAAGATGGCGGCGCAGATATTTCCATGGATATGTAGATGGTGGTGTAGATATTTCCATGTTTATATAGATAGCGGTGTAGTTATTTCCTTGTTTATATAGATAGCGGTGTAAATATGTCCATGTACGTACACATGGCTGTGTAGATATTTCCATGTTTATGCAGATGGCGGTGTAGATATTTCCATGTTTATACAGATAACTTTGTAAGTATTTCCATGTTTATACAGATGGCGGTGTAGATATTTCGAAGTTTATAGAGATAGCAGTGGAGTTATTTCCATGTTTATATACATAGCGGTGTAGATATTTCCATGTTTATACTGATCGTGGTGTAGATATTTCCATTTTTATAGAGATGGCGGTGTAGATAATTCCATGTTCATAGAGATAGCGGTGTTGATTTTTCCATGTTTATAGAGACAGCGGTGTGGATATTTCCATGTTTATACAGATGAGGGTGTAGATATTTCCATGTTTATAGAGATGGCAGTGTAGATATTTCCATGTTTATACAGATCACGGTGTAGATACTTCCTCGTTTATACAAATAGAGGTGTAGTTATTTCCATGTTTATACAGATAGCGGTGTAGATATTTCCACGTATATACAGATGGCTGTGTAGATATTTCCATGTTTATACAGATGGCAGTGTAGATATTTCCATCTTTATACAGATGACTTTGTAGGTATTTCCATGTTTATACTGATGGCGGTGTAGATATTTCCATGTTTATGGAGATAGCCGTGTAGACATTTCCATGTTTATACAGATAGCGGAGTAGATATTTCCCTGTTTATACAGATCGCGGTGTAGATATTTCCATGTTTATACAGATCGTGGTGTAGATACTTCCATGTTTATACAGATAGCGGTGTTGATATTTCCACGTTTATACAGATGGCGGTGTAGATATTTCCATGTTTATATAGATGGTGGTGTAGGTATTTCCATGTTTATACAGATAGCGGTGTAGATATTTCCATGTTTCTAGAGATCGCGGTGTAGGTATTTCCATGTTTATAGACATAGCGGTGTAGATATTTCCATGTTTATATAGATGGTGTTGTAGATATTTCCATGTTTATACTGATAGCAGTGTTGGTATTTCCATGATTATACAGATAGCGATGTAGATATTTCCATGTTTATACAGCTCGCGGTGCAGATATTTATATCTTTATACAGATGGCAATGTAGATATTTCCTTGTTCACACAGATGGCAGTGTAGATGTTTCCATGTTTATACAGATTGCGGAGTAGTTAGTTCCATGTTTATGGAGATGGCAGTGTAGATATTTACATGTTTCTACAGATGGCTGTGTAGATATTTCCATGTGTATACAGATAGCATTGTAGATATTTCCATGTTTATACAGATGACTGTATAAGTATTTCCATGTTTTTACAGATGGCAGTGCAGTAATTTCCATGTTTATAGAGATAGCGATGTAGATATTTCCATGTTTGTACAGATGGCGGTGTTGATATTTCCATGTATACTCAGATGGCCGTGTAGCTATTTCCATGTTTATACAGATGGCGGCGTAGATATTTCCATGGTCATGCAGATGGCGGTGTAGATATTTCCATGTTTATACAGATAGCGGTGTAGATATTTCCATGTTTACACAGATGGTGGTGTAGATATTTCCGTGTTTATACACATAGCGGAGTAGATACTTCCATCTTTATGGAGATGGTAGTGTAGATATTTTCATGTTTATAGAGATGGTGGTGTAGATATTTCCATATTTATAGAGATAGCTGTGTAGATATTTCCACGTTTATACAGATAGCGGTGTAGATATATCCATGGTTATACAGATGCCGGTGTAGATATTTCCATGTTTATAGGGATAGCTGTGTAGATATTTCCACGTTTATACAGATATTGGTGTAGATATATCCATGTTTATACAGATCGCGGTGTAGATATTTCCATGTTTATACAGATCGTGGTGTAGATATTTCCATGTTTATACATATAGCGCTGTAGATATTTCCAAGTTTACACAGATTGCGGTGTAGATATGTCCATCTTTCTACAGATGGCACTGAAGATATTTCCATGTTTATATAGATGGCGGTGTAGATATTTCCATGTTTATATAGATGGTGGTTTAGATATTACCATTTTTATACAGATAGCGGTGTAGATATTTCCATGTATATACAGATCGCGGTGAAGATATTTCCATGTTTATACAGATCGCGGTGCAGATATTTCCATGTTTGTACAGATCGCGGTGTAGATATTTCCATGTTTATACAGATAGCGATGTAGATATTTCCATGTTTATACAGATAGCGGTGTAGATATTTCCATGTTTATAGAGATAGCGGTGTAGGTATTTCCATGTTTATAGACATAGCGGTTTAGATATTTCCATGTTTATATAGATGGCGTTGTAGATATTTCCATGTTTATACCGATAGCGGTGTTGGTATTTCCACGTTTATTCAGATAGCGATGTTGATATTTCCATGTTTATACAGCTCGCGGTGCAGATATTTATGTCTTTATAAAGATGGCATTGTAGATATTTCCTTGTTCACACAGATGGCGGTGTAGATGTTTCCATGTTTATACAGATGGCGGAGAAGTTAGTTCCATGTTTATGGAGATGGCAGTGTAGATATTTTCATGTTTATAGAGATAGCAGTGTAGATATTTACATGTTTATACAGATTGCTGTGTATATATTTCCATGTGTATACAGATGGCGTTGTAGATATTTCCAGGTTTATACAGATGACTGTATAGGTATTTCCATGTTTTTACAGATGGCAGTGCAGATATTTCCATGTTTATAGAGATATCGGTGTAGATATTTCCATGTTTGTAGAGATGTCGGTGTTGATATTTCCATCTATACACAGATGGCCGTGTAGATATTTCCATGTTTATACAGATGGCGGCTTAGATATTTCCAAGGACATGCAGATGGCGGTGTAGATATTTCCATGTTTATACAGATAGCGGTGTAGATATTTCCATGTTTACACAGATGGTGGTGTAGATATTTCCATGTTTATACACATGGTGGAGTAGATACTTCCATCTTTATGGAGATGGCAGTGTAGATATTTCCATGTTTATAGAGATGGCGGTGTAGATATTTCCATATTTATAGAGATAGCGGTGTAGATACTTCCATCTTTCTACAGATGGCAGAGTAGATATTTCCATGTTTATACAGCTGGCGGTGTTGATATTTCCATATTTATACAGATGTCTGTGTAGATATTTCCATGTGTATACAGATGGTATTTTAGGTACTTCCATGTTTATACATATGGTTGTGTAGATATTTCCATCTTTATTCAGATGACTGTGTAGATATTTCCATGTTTTTACAGATGGCAGTGTAGATATTTCAATGTTTATAGAGATGGCGCTGTAGATATTTCCATGTTTAAACAGATACAGGTGTAGATATTTCCATGTTTATACAGACCGCAGCGTAGGTATTTCCATGTTTATAGAGATAGCAGTGTAGATATTTCCATTTTTGTACAGATGGCGGTGTTGATGTTTCCATCTATACACAGATTGCCCTGTAGGTATTTTCATGTGTATACAGATGGCATTGTAGATGTTTCCACGTTTATACAGATGGTGGTGTAGATATTTCCATGTTTACACTGATGACTGTATAGGTATTTCAATGTTTATACAGATGGCGGTGTAGATATTTCCAAGTTTATAGATATTGCGGTGTAGATATTTCCATATTTATACAGATAACGGTGTAGAAGTTTCCATGTTTATACAGATAGCGGTGTAAATATTTCCATGTTTATACAGATCACGGTGTAGATATTTCCATGTTTATAGAGATAGCGGTGTAGATATTTCCATGTTTATACAGACCGCGGTGTAGATATTTCCATGTTTATACAGATAGTGGTGCAGATATTTCCATGTTTGTACAGATGGCGGTGTTGATATTTCCATCTATACACAGATGACCGTGTAGAAATTTTCATGTTTATACAGATGGCGGCGCAGATATTTCCATGGATATGTAGATGGTGGTGTAGATATTTCCATGTTTATACAGATAGCGGTGTAGTTATTTCCTTGTTTATATAGATAGCGGTGTAAATATTTCCATGTACGTACACATGGCTGTGTAGATATTTCCATGTTTATGCAGATGGCGGTGTAGATATTTCCATGTTTATACAGATAACTTTGTAAGTATTTCCATGTTTATACAGATGGCGGTGTAGATATTTCAATGTTTATAGAGATAGCAGTGGAGTTATTTCCATGTTTATACAGATAGCGGTGAAGATATTTCCATGTTTATACTGATCGTGGTGTAGATATTTCCATTTTTATAGAGATGGCGGTGTAGATAATTCCATGTTCATAGAGATAGCGGTGTTGATTTTTCCATGTTTATAGAGATAGCGGTGTGGATATTTCCATGTTTATACAGATGAGGGTGTAGATATTTCCATGTTTATAGAGATGGCAGTGTAGATATTTCCATGTTTATACAGATCACGGTGTAGATACTTCCTCGTTTATACCAATAGAGGTGTAGTTATTTCCTTGTTTATACAGATAGCGGTGTAGATATTTCCACGTATATACAGATGGCTGTGTAGATATTTCCATGTTTATACAGATGGCAGTGTAGATATTTCCATCTTTATACAGATGACTTTGTAGGTATTTCCATGTTTGTACAGATGGCGGTGTAGATATTTCCATGTTTATGGAGATAGCCGTGTAGACATTTCCATGTTTATACAGATAGCGGAGTAGATATTTCCATGTTTATACAGATCGTGGTGTAGATATTTCCATGTTTATACAGATCGCGGTGTAGATATTTCCATGTTTATACAGATAGCGGCGTAGATATTTCCACATTTATACTGATGGCGGTGTAGATATTTCCATGTTGATATAGATGGTGGTGTAGATATTTCCATGTTTATACAGATAGCGGTGTAGATATTTCCATGTTTATAGAGATAGCGGTGTAGGTATTTCCATGTTTATAGACATAGCGGTGTAGATATTTCCATGTTTATATAGATGGTGTTGTAGATATTTCCATGTTTATAGCGATAGCGGTGTTGGTTTTTCCATGATTATACAGATAGCCATGTAGATATTTCCATGTTAATACAGCTCGCGGTGCAGATATTTATATCTTTACACAGATGGCATTGTAGATATTTCCTTGTTCACACAGATGGCGGTGTAGATGTTTCCATGTTTATACAGATTGTGGAGTAGTTAGTTCCATGTTTATGGAGGTGGCAGTGTAGATATTTTCATGTTTATTGAGTTGGCGGTGTAGATATTTCCATGTTTATAGAGATAGCCGTGTAGATATTTACATGTTTCTACAGGTGGCTGTGTAGATATTTCCATGTGTATACAGAGGGCATTGTAGATATTTCCATGTTTATACAGATGAGTGTGTAAGTATTTCCATGTTTTTACAGTTGGCAGTGCAGATATTTCCATGTTTATAGAGATAGCGATGTAGATATTTCCATGTTTGTACAGATGGCGGTGTTGATATTTCCATGTATACACAGATGGCCGTGTAGCAATTTCCATGTTTATACAGATGGCGGCGTAGATATTTCCATGGGCATGCAGATGGCGGTGTAGATATTTCCATGTTTATACAGATAGCGGTGTAGATATTTCCATGTTTACACAGATGGTGGTGTAGATATTTCCGTGTTTATACACATGGTGGAGTAGATACTTCTATCTTTATGGAGATGGCAGTGTAGATATTTTCATGTTTATAGAGATGGCCGTGTAGATATTTCCATATTTATACAGATGTCTGTGTAGATATTTCCATGTATATACAGATGGTATTGTAGGTATTTCCATGTTTATACAGATGGTGTTGTAGACATTTCCATGTTTATACAGTTGGCGGTGTAGATATTTCCATGTTTTTACAGATGGCAGTGTAGATATTTCAAAGTTTATAGAGATGGCGCTGTAGATATTTCCATGTTTATACAGATAACGGTGGAGATATTTCCATGTTTATACAGAGAGCAGTGGAGATATTTCCATGTTTATACACATAACGGTGTACATATTTCCATGTTTATAGAGACAGCGGTGTAGGTATTTCCATGTTTATACAGATAGCGGTGCAGATATTTCCCTGTTTACACAGATGCCCATGCAGATATTTCCATATTTATACAGAGGGCTGTGTAGATATTTCTATGTTTATACAGATGGCAGTGTAGATATTTAAATGTTCCTACACATGACTGTGTAGGTATTTCCATGTTTATACAGGTGTCTTTGTAGATATTTCCATGTCTATAGAGATAGTTGTGCAGATATTTCCATGTTTATACAGATAGCGGTGTATATATTTCCATGTTTATACAGATCGTGGTGTAGATATTTCCATGTTTATACACATACCGGTGTAGATATTTCCATGTTTATACAGACCGCAGTGTAGATATTTCCATGTTTATAGAGATAGCAGTGTAGATATTTCCATGTTTCTACAGATGGCGGTGTTGATGTTTCCATCTATACACAGATTGCCGTGTAGGTATTTCCATGTGTATACAGATGGCATTGAAGATATTTCCATGTTTATACAGATGGTGGTGTAGATATTTCCATGTTTACACAGATGACTGTATAGGTATTTCCATGTTTATACAGATGGCGGTGTTGATATTTCCATGTTTATACAGATAGCGGTGTGAATATTTCCATGTTTATACAGATCACGGTGTAGATATTTCCATGTTTATAGAGATAGCGGTGTAGATATTTCCATGTTTATACAGATAGCGGTGTAGATATTTCCATGTTTATACAGATAGCGGTGCAGATATTTCCATGTTTGTACAGATGGCGGTGTTGATATTTCCATCTATACACAGATGACCGTGTAGATATTTCCATGTTTATACAGATGGCGGCACAGATATTTCCATGGATATCTAGATGGCAGTGTAGATATTTCCATGTTTATACACATAGCTTTGTAGTTTTTTCCATGTTTATAAAGATAGCGGTGTAGATATTTCCATGTATATACACATGGCTTTGTAGATATTTCCATGTTTATACAGATGGCGGTGTAGATATTTCCATGTTTATACATATAACTTTGTAAGTATTTCCATGTTTATACAGATGGCGGTGCAGATATTTCGATGTTTATAGAGATAGCAGTGGAGATATTTCCATGTTTATACAGATAGCGGTGTAGATATTTCCATGTTTATACTGATAGTGGTGTAGATATTTCCATGTTTATAGAGATGGTGGTGTAGATATTTCCATGTTCATAGAGATAGCGGTGTTGATTTTTCCATGTTTATAGAGATAGCCGTGTGGATATTTCCATGTTTATACAGATAGGAGTGTAGATATTTCCATGTTTATAGAGATGGCGGTGTAGATATTTCCATGTTTATACAGATCACGGTGTAGATATTTCCTTGTTTATACAAATAGCGGTGTAGTTATTTCCATGTTTATACAGATAGCGGTGTAGATATTTCCATGTATATACAGATGGCTGTGTAGATATTTCCATGTTTATACAGATGGCTGTGTAGATATTTCTATGTTTATACAGATGACTTTGTAGGTATTTCCATGTTTATACAGATGGCGGTGTAGATATTTCCATGTTTATAGAGATAGGTGTGTAGATATTTCCATGTTTATACAGATAGCGGTGAGGATAATTCCATGTTTTTACAGATCGCGGTTTAGATATTTCCATGTTTATACAGATCGCGGTGTAGATATTTCAATGTTTATACAGATAGCGGTGTAGATATTTCCATGTTTTTACAGATAGCGGTGTAGATATTTCCATGTTTACACAGATTGCGGAGTAGATATTTCCATCTTTCTACAGATGGCATTGTAGGTATTTCCATGTTTATACATATGGAGGTTTAGATATTTCCATGTTTATATAGATGGTGGTGTAGATATTATTATGTTTATACAGGTAGCGGTGTAGATATTTCCATGTTAATACAGATTGTGGTGAAGATATTTCCATGTTTATACAGATGGCTTTGTAGATATTTCCATGTTTATACAGATCGCAGTGTAGATATTTCCATGTTTATACAGATAGCGGTGTAGATATTTCCATGTTTATACAGAAAATGGTGTAGAAATTTCCATGTTTATACAGATAGCTTTGTAGATATTTCCATGTTTATACAGATCACGGTGTAGATATTTCCATGTTTATAGAGATAGCGGTGTAGATATTTCCATGCTTATACAGATAGCGGTGTAGATATTTCCATGTTCATACCGACCGCGGTGTAGATATTTCCGTGGTTATACAGATAGCGGTGTAGATATTTCCACTTTTATAGAGATAGAGGTTTAGATATTTCATATTTATACAGATATCGATGTAGATATTTCCATGATTATACAGATTGCAGTGTAGATATTTCCATGTTTATACAGATAGCGGTGTAGATATTTCCACGTTTATACTGATGGCGGTGTAGATATTTCCATCTTTCTACAAATGGCAGTGTAGATATTTCCATGTTTATAGAGATGGCGGTGTAGATATTTCCATGTTTATATAGATGGCAGTGTAGATATTTTCTTGTTTACGTAGATGGCGTTGTAGATACCTCCATGTTTAAAGAGATGGCGGTGTGTATATTTCCTTGTTGATGGAGATAGCGGTGTAGAAATTTCCATGTTTATAGAGACAGTGATGTAGATATTTGCGTGTTTATACAGATAGCATTGTAGATATTTCCATATTTATAGAGACACTGGTGTAGATATTTCCATGTTTATACAGATAGAAGTGTAGATATTTCCATGTTTATAGAGACAGCAGTGTAGATATTTCCATGTTTATACAGATAGCAGTGTAGGTATTTCCATGTTTATAGAGATAGCGGTGTAGATATTTCCATGTTTATAGAGATAGCGGTGTAGATATTTCCATGTTTATAGAGACGGCGGTGTAAATAGTTCCATGTTTATACAGATAGCGTTTTAAATGTTTACACATTTACAGTGATAGCGGTGTAGATATTTCCACGTTTACAGAGATTTTATGAAAAGTTATTTTATGAAGACCAAACAAGTCATTGGGGTACCTACCTTATGTCATTTTTTACATTGAGAGTGTTAAAAATACCCCTACCCTAACCAAAACCCTGACATATAGAGCCAGGAAAGGCCATGCAATAAAGGATTCTTGGGCTTGTATGCCTGATAACAAAAACTTATCACAAAAGACTGCAAAAAACACAATCTTGCACAAAGCCCATTGCAACTTTGCACACAACAATGCTTTTGAAGGATATTTTCCCAACAACTGCCTGTCCAACCTGTGCCTGGCATCACCTTTGTTATTGATCTTTGTAGCCAAGGATAGTCATTTCCAAATGATCATATAATCTTCCTCATTTTTTCTTTTGTCTTCCTTTACCTCCGTGAATATGCATATAGTTTACTCTGGCTTGCCTGTTTCTATTGCAAGGCTCTGTTTCCAAACGAATATCTTTTTCTCGTGGAGAACCTCTCTCTGTTTGTTATTTAGGTTGATAAGAGAAATGTGAACATTTGAGAGCTCAGGTAAAAGGCCTTAGTCTACAGTGAAACTTTTTTGCACCCTTAGATGCTTACTTCCACTACAACTTGCAGGTGGGCCTTGAAAAGTTCTTGGAATAAGTTTGAGCTTTGGTCTTCTCCGATTCATTTAGCATAGATTCTCAAAATGTGGTCCCTGGACCCACAGCATCAGCATCACCTGGAGATTGTTAGAAATGCAAATCATCGGGCCTCATTCCAGACCCTCAGCTGGAAACTCTAGGGGCATGGCCAGACCCTCTGTAGCTGAACAAGCCATCCAGGTGGTTTTGATGCAGCTAAAGTTTTGGAACAACTAATGTAGCCCCATTTGGAAAACTTGCCTCTACAGGCCTCCCTAGCTGGTAAGCTGCTAGCATTTTTTGTTTGTTTGTTTCTTTGTTTTGATACAAGGTCTTGCTCTGTTGACCAGACCGTGACCTCCTGGGTTCAAGCGAGGACTCAGCCTCCTGAGTAGCTGGGACTACAGGTATGTGCCACCACCATGCCCAACTACTTTTTGTATTTTTTTTTTTTGTAGGGATGGGGTTTTAGCCCAGGCTAGTCTCAAACTCCTGGACTCAAGCAATCTGTCCACTTTGGCCTCACGAAGTGCTGGGATTATAGGCATGGGCCACCACTCCTGGCCCAAAGTTCATATATTAACTACTAACCTAAATTATTTTAAAAACAAAATTCTCCTTGGACTCAAACCAGGTCAGAGTGACATGATCATGTGCCTGTTTTGTGCAGGGTGAAGTGAGATTATTATCTAGGAAATAGCTGAAATGTCCTGAGGGTGACAAAGAGGAGCTGTGTTTTCAGCCAAATATCAGAACCAGGGCCACTGCCTGCCGCTGAACCCCAGTGGGGACCCCTACTTTGTGTTTATCTGTGGTGGCTACGCTTGCCCACCTGGGTGGGAACCCCGAGAATGACTCCAGAGTTTTCCAGGGACTGCATGCCAGGGTATTTTTACAATTTATGTGTAGACTTTGTTCGGGTGGAAAAGTTATTTTATGAAGACGAAACAAGCAATTGGGGTACCTACCTTATGGCATTTTTTACATTGAGAGTGTTAAAAATACCCCTCCCCTAACCAAAACCCTGACAAATAGAGCCAGGGAAGGCCATGCAATAAAGGATTCTTGGGCTTGTATGCCTGATAACAAAAACTTATCACAGAAGACTGCAAAAAACACAATCTTGCACAAAGCCCATTGCAACTTTGCACACAACAATGCTTCTGAAGGATATTTGCCCAACAACTGCCTGTCCAACCTGTGCCTGGCATCACCTTTGTTATTGATCTTTGTAGCCAAGGATAATCATTTCCAAATGATCATATAATCTTCCTCATTTTTTCTTTTGTCTTCCTTTACCTCCGTGAATATGCATATAGTTTACTCTGGCTTGCCTGTTTCTATTGCAAGGCTCTGTTTCCAAACGAATATCTTTTTCTTGTGGAGAGCCTCTCTCTGTTTTTATTTAGGTTGATAAGAGAAATGGGAACATTTGAGAGCTCAGGTAAAAGGCCTTAGTCTACAGTGAAACTTTTTTGCACCCTTAGATGCTTACTTCCACTACAACTTGCAGGTGGGCCTTGAAAAGTTCTTGGAATAAGTTTGAGCTTTGGTCTTCTCCGATTCATTTAGCATAGATTCTCAAAATGTGGTCCCTGGACCCACAGCATCAGCATCACCTGGAGATTGTTAGAAATGCAAATCATCGGGCCTCATTCCAGACCCTCAGCTGGAAACTCTAGGGGCATGGCCAGACCCTCTGTAGCTGAACAAGCCATCCAGGTGGTTTTGATGCAGCTAAAGTTCTGGAACAACTAATGTAGCCCCATTTGGAAAACTTGGCTCTACAGGCCTCCCTAGCTGGTAAGCTGCTAGCATTTTTTGTTTGCTTGTTTGTTTGTTTTGATACAGGGTCTTGCTCTGTTGACCAGACCGTGACCTCCTGGGTTGAAGTGAGGACTCAGCCTCCTGAGTAGCCAGGACTACAGGTATGTGCCACCACCATGCCCAACTACTTTTTGTATTTTTTTTTTTGTAGGGATGGGGTTTTAGCCCAGGCTAATCTCAAACTCCTGGACTCAAGCAATCTGCCCACTTTGGCCTCACAAACTGCTGGGATTATAGGCATGAGCCACTGTGCCCGGCCCTGCCAGCTTTGTATAAGCTGAGGAGTTTTTAAAAATACCTAGACTCAGGGCAAACCCCAGACACTTAAGTCAGATTCTCTGGGAGGTGAAGCCCAGGCACTGGTATTTTTAAAGTCTCTACAGATGGTTCTAATGTGCTGCTAAGTTAGAGAACCGCTGATCTATACCAGGCCTTTTCAAACTTCATGTGCACGTGAATTACCTGGACCTTGTTAAAATGCAGATTCAGTCTGCATAGGCCTGGGTTGGAGCCTGAGCTTCTGCATTTTTAACAAGTCTCTAGAGGATGCTGCTGCATCTGGGCTGCTAACTACACTTGGAGATAGGAGGTTCTGGAGAGCAGAGGAAAGAGCATGAACCATAACCTAGGGGCTGGTAGTCCTGACTTCCGAGCCAAGGTTTGCCTTTATGTGGCTGGCAACTTGCTTGGACTCCTACCTCAATTCTTTGGGCCCAAGGTTTGTCCTGCCTCAGAAGGATGTCAAGAAAATTGAGTGAGTAATGCAGAATTGTTTCTTAAAGTGTGTGCAGATGCTCCATGAATTTAGAGAGTATGTGGATGCACATTAGTAAATTTTAATAGTTGTGACCATCTTGTTATGAGTACTTAGAACAAGTAATAATGGCTTTTGATGTATAGTAGTAAGAAAGCTTCCTTTTAAAAGGCGTGTATTTAAGTTTCAAAAGTGGGTCTATTTAAAAATATATGAAATAAATAATAGTAGAGGTAATTGACAGATCAAAATTAGGAAGGCAGGATGAGAATGACTCAAGTTTGGGAAATGCTGAGAAAGCAGATGCCCAAGGGCTATGAAAACTTAAAAAAATAGGTAGCACTTGATTTTGATTGGCTGAATGAGATGATGTGTTTGATCATTTATGGGGTTGGCATTTGGCAACATGCACTGGGTGGCTGGGATCACTGTTTATTAAAAAATATTTGAGTCTCCACTTTGCACTAGATACTCTTTTAGTCTCTTGGAAAAGGGATTGGGGGGCAGGCAGGATAAAAACAAATCATTTATGCCCACAAGAAAATTGCAGGAAGATAAAAGTCATGAAATAAACTCTATGCTTCTAATTTAATATTTTTTATAGATTATGAGAAAAAAGTTTTGCTCACTATCAGCTAGGAAAGCTGTCTTAGCACAACCATTCATTCTTGCACAAATCAAAATCAAGACGAGCCAGATTTAATTTAATATTTTTTCACAGATTATGAGAAAAAAGTTCTAATTTAATTTTTTTATAGATTATGAGAAAAAAGTTTCGCTCTCTATCAGCTAGGAAAGCTGTCTTAGCACAACCATTCATTCTTGCACAAATCAAAATCAAGATGAGCCAGAAGGCTCCATTCTGACAGCTTCTAATGGAGAAGCTACATTTACTGGACATGGGGAAAGTTGCTGGGCTCTAAGGACTGTGCATTTCTTGAACTAGATAAATGGTCTTGGTGTAGCATAATACCAAAACTTCTTGTCGCAGCCTGTAAGGACAGAACTCAATCAGCCTGAAAAGGAAGTCAGTGACTCCGACTCAACACAGGAATGTTCTGTGATTCCTAAAGAAGGATGTAGGAGTGTGGCACAATTCAACCACAGTCTGTGGCCCTGTGCCTCTGCCTTGACATGAGTGGGATTTCCCAGCTGGTCATTTTCTTCTTATCTAAGACATTGGGAACAAATTACTTGACCTCCTCTGGGCTTCAGTACTCCCACTCATCAAATTAGAGGACTGGGCAGTCGCTAGGCTCTCTTTAGGCATCATATTTTAGTTTCTGTGATTTTAAATTTGAGAAGGGGATGTCTAAGGGAGAATACATAGGGGAGGGGGAAAGGCTTATTAAAAGTGTAGTTAGACACTGAATTTTTAAGAATTGCATTTTGTAATAATACCTTTACCTAATCAGGACTGACAATCTTACCTGATGACAGCACATGGAGGAATGGCTGCATTCAAAAATAAAAATGAAATAAAACAAGACCTTATTTGAACTTAGCAATAATGCTGATTCCTCTTTTTGATTTGAGGAGGTTATAGCTGTTGTAAATGCTTGAATTGGGTCTGCCCAGGCAAAACGGAGTCAAGAGTCCATGTCGGATGAATTTTAACAATATAGACAATAGAAAGGGTTGCTTAAACTGCCCCTCTTTTACCAAAACACATTTACAAATGAAAGAACAACACTTCCATTTTTTAAAAACATTTTTTGAGATGAAGTCTTCCTTTGTCACCCAGAGTGGAGTGCAGTGGTGCGATCTTGGCTCACTGCAAACTTTGCCTCCCGGGTTCAAGTGATTCTCCTGCCTCATCCTCCCGAGTAGCTGCGACTACAGGCGCCCACCACCATTCCTAGCTAATTTTTGTATTTTTAGTAGAGACAGGGTTTCACCATGTTGGCCAGGCTGGTCTCGAACTCCTGACCCCAGGTGATCCGCCGACCTCGGCCTCTGAAAGTGCTGGGATTACAGGCGTGAGCCAACACGCGTGGCCAAAAAATTTCCATTTTTAATTGCAGGGTCTGGGGAATTAAAATGCATCCGTAATTTCTTGCATCTCTCCGCTCGGGCTTGCATGAATGCAGAGGGATGGGGAGGACTTCTTGAGGCAAGCATCCCCCTCTTGTCGCCTGCCATCTAGAGAGTGAGGGCTGTGATTTATCTCACTTTAATCAGGAAGGACCCGATGTGTGGATGGAGAGGTCTGACGGCTTTGTTGCTCCATGTGGGAAAGAAACGGACAGAGTGAATTTGTGTATGATCCCTAAGGAGAAAGCGTCTTTGTGCTCTATTTCTTTTTGACCTGGAGCCCCTGAAAGCAAGCTAGTTACAAGTTGAAATAGGCCGTTTCTAAAGTGTGATTTTGTTTGTGTATGAGCCTTGATTACAAAGGGGAAAAAAACCCGCTTAATTTACATACACCACATGTAGTGCAGGATCCCCTGGGCTGTCTTTTCAGGTATCAGGGAACTTTGATGAAAGTTGCTTGTCTCATCTAGGAGTCATTTCATATTGTTTAGCAGAGCCTGGTATTAACATTTCCTTCCAACTGTTTACTGGAATCTGTGTGTTCCCTTCAAGTGATGCATACTAGGTGCACAGGCTTCCTGCCACTGTCATCCTAATCTTTCCGTGCAGACAGGAGCAGAGGGGAGAGCGCTGAGCCAGGCCCCAGCTTGCTTTTCTTTCCTGACACAGCCCGGCTCCACTGCACTTCTCAGCTCTTGCTCTAGGTGGTGCTGTTTGACCATTTTCTTCATGTGACCCTCCACTCGGTAATATAAATTCATTCGGAGGATGACCTGATATCAAAAAAAATTCCTTTTGATTAGTAGAATCAACTTGTTTCTTCACACGATACTCTTCCCACTGAGACACATGGAGACAATTCTGACTCCAGGTTTGCAACCTTGAGATTTCTCTCAGATGCAATAAAAAAAACAAAAAAGCATTTTGAGTGGCACAGTGATGCCTAGTGCATGATCATGTTTGTCTGCTCAAACATTAAAGGGAAACTTGTGGGTTTGAGGATGCCCAGCAGCACGACAGCTCCCAATGTAAATGAGCCGTATAGAGAGAGAGGGGGCGGGAGGGGACTACAAACTTCAGAATATGAGCTGATCGTTTATAAGTTAAAAAAAAAAAAAAAAAAAAACAAGTCAAAAGGGAGCCCAGGATGGTGCAAGAAAGAGGAGAAAGGAAGATTTTCCTTGCAGCTAATCAGGAGAGTTCATAAGGGCTGATTACATGAGTGGAAGCCTTAAGTTCTTTTTTTAAAAAAAGTGAAAATTTGCATGTATGTATGTATGTATGTATGTATGTATGTATGTATAGCTTCGTGTATTACCATTATTATTGCAATCAGCAAATGGATTTACTTCCTTTATCTCATGGGCTCCTTCCCACTCACTTCTGGCAGCACATTTTCCTTTCTCCTTCATCCCAGAACACCAAAGAACAGATGCGCTTCCTAACCCTGGCTCCAGGGGACTTTATACAATGTAAACAGTGCACCTCTAACATGGTTCACTGCTTACAGAACGTGTGTCCCATTTTAAAACTGTGACTCCTTTATACTTTGCAGTGCTTATTTTAATAAGAGACATTGGACTTGTGACTTATTTTTCATGGAGGAGTGAGCTTAATGGTTGAAAGTAATCGATAAACTTGTTTTTCCTCTGATGCCATCAGCCAAGATCCTATGGCAATAGTAAGAGGATGACACTGGGCTGGCACCCCCTCCATAACATATTTGGACCATGTTTTCCCCCCAGAATGCACATGCAATAGCTTTGGTTTGGTAAGAGAGAGATGGTGTACTTGGTTTCCTTCTGTCACACTTTTGGTGAAATGAATTAGACTTTTAAATCAGGAAATTCAGCGAGATGAGTTAGATTTTTACACAAGAGCAGTGGAGGACTTCCAGCTGGTTGGGGGAATGATACGGAAATATCTTGCTAAATCAGGGTCTGGTGGAATGCTGCTCCCCTGGCAGGCTCCTCTTCACAGGGAGCAATCTGTGGGTTGCTTATGGAACAGAGCGAGCAGGAGGCATAGCGTGGTCTTGCTCAGGGGAAGACCCGGTGTTCAGATGTTTGTCATTAGGAACTGGGTGTGGGCTTTTTCAAGTTAAACTGAAGCAGCAGTTCTATTAGGAAGAGCCTCCCAGATCAGCATCTTCTGTTTCTGGATACTCTCCCTTTGAAAAGCCAGATTTCAGCAAAAAGCTTTGCTAATGGTGAAATTGCACAACTGAAACCCTATGGGAGCAATGGGAAAGATGGAGAAAGAGGTGGTTATATCATGTACTTCAACAGTTTATTTAGAGGCTGTTGACGTTAGAATAACAAGCTAAGACAAACAAAAATACTCATTTTGGATGAAAATATTGTCTTTTCATGTTATTATAGATAGCTGAGTCCTAAGACTTCGACAGAAACACATTTTCCTAATGAGTGGCTGATTTTTCTGGTTGTGCAAGTAATATCCAAATTATTGTACAAATTTTTGGCTCAGGAGCAAACATTGTATTGTATATTGAGCTAATCACTTGCCCTTTCTAAGGTAAGCCCTTACCTCTGCTTTCCCTTCATCTTGTCATTTCTGTTTGTTGGGTACAGGTTTCCTGTTGGTTCTTTCTGTTGGCTCTGATGTAACATGAATGAAGTTCTTAACATCCTTTCAGACATAAACACAACTTAGCTCATTGTTTCTGAGTTCATATAGAGGTTTTCTTGCCCCTGAGACTTTCGTGTCAGACAGCTGGATGTTGCTGTGTTCAAGGCTCTATATGTTGATTTTGTATCCTACAACTTTACTGATATCACCTATCAGTTCAGTTCTAACAGTTTTCAAATTTTATTTATTTGTTTTTGTTTTTTAAATATTGCATGTTTCATTTTAGAGTCAGGAGCGTAGATGTACAGGTTTCTTAAACAGGTATATTGCATGGTGCTGAGGTTTGGGCTTCTAATGATCCCACCACCCAAGCAGTGAGCATAGTAATCGATAGGTAGTTTTTCAACCCTTGCTCCCACCATCCTTCCCTCCCACCTTTTGAGTCCCCCAGTGTCTATTGTTCCCTTCTTTGTGTTGAGTTCTAACCTTTTTTTAGTGAAGTTTGTAGGGTTTTCTATATATAACAAGATCATGCCGTCAGTAGAGACAGTTTCACTTCTTCCTTTCCTATTAAGATGCCTTTTATTTCTTTCTTTTGCCTAATTACCCTGAGAAGTGGTGTCTGTGGGCATCCTTGTCTTGTTCCTGATGGTAGAGGAAAAGTTTCAACTTTTCACCATTGATCATGGTGTTAGCTATGGGTTTGTCATATATGGCCTTTATTTTGTTGGGATACAGTCCCTCAATACGTGATCTGTTGGGTGTTTTTTTTTTCACCATGAAAGGGTTTCGAATTTTGTCAAAAGCTTTTTCTATATCTATTGTGATGGCCATATAGTTTCTATCCTTTATTTTTCTAATATGGTATATTATATGTATTGATTTGCTTATGTTGAACCATGACATGATCATGGTGAATGATTCTTTCAATGTGCTATTGAATTTGGTTTGCTAGGATTTTGTTGAGGATTTTTGCATCTATGTAGATCAAGGATATTGGCCTGTCATTTTCCTTTCTTGTAGTGTTCTTGTCTGGCTTTGGAATCAGGGTAATGCTGGCCCTGTAAGATGAGTTTGGAAGTATTCCCTCCACTTCAGCTTTTTGGAAGAGTTTGAGAAGGACTGGTATTAGTTCTTCTTAAAATATTTGGTAGAATTAATCTGGGAAGCCATCTGGTTTTGGGTTTTTCATTGATAGGAGACATTTTCTTACGGATTCAACCTCCTTGCTTGCTATTAGTCTGTTCAGATTTTTAAATTTGTTCATGAGTCAATCTTGGTAGGTTTTATGTGTCTGGGAATTTATCCATTTCTTCTAGATGATCCAATTAGTTAGTGTATAATTATACCTAGCAGTTTCTTAGGATCCTTTGTATTTCTGTGATATTGGCTATGATGTTTCATCTTTCATTTCTGATTTTATGCTCTATTGAAAACATGAGGCATAGCAGGTAGGGGGCACTGGTCAGGACTTGGGGTATAAACTGGCAGATGTTAAGGTGGGTGATTCTGGTTAACTCAGAAACTCCGAAGTCCCGTGTGGAATAATTAACTGCCTGTACTCACCTAGTAATGTATATCCTTGGTCAAAAAAGATCCAGCTGAGAATGTTGGATGAAGGGACCAAATCAATATTCATCATTATATTGAAAACAAGTCAGATTGGCTGTGGTCTTTTGACAGCAGGTCAGTGGCTAAGTCTATTTGAACAAAGTTAGGGCAGGTTCAAGGGAGAAACCTGAGATCGGTATTCTTTGTTCCATACAAACTTGCCTTTCAGTTTCTTCTCCCCATGCCTCCAGGATGTCCCTGCACAGCCCGTAGGGCCCCCTCCTTCAGTACCTTGCCTTACGAAGGGGAGAAAATGAGTTTTGCAATGTTAGCATATATTTAGCCTTCCAAAATGTTCTATTTCTATTTTAGGGGAGCTCTAGGAAAACAGCAGATTACTCTAAATCCCCAGGTAAAAATCTCAAATGGTGGAATTTCATATGACCAGGAGACATATTTTGGGGCAAGTGGGCTTTTCACAATCACTTGGACATGAAGGCATCTGCTTCTTCTATGCCTAAAATAGTCCTTCAATTTAGTAGTTTAATTCCTCTTCCACTTTTTCAAATTTCAAGACAATACATGTAGTGACTGAACAATTTGGATCCAAGTTTCACTATTTAACTGCCAGTGTGACCTTGGGCGAGTCACTTAATCTTTTCAAGGCTCAATTTCATCATGTAAAGTAGAAGTACAAATAATCCCTGACTTAGAATATTTTGACTTACGATTTTTCAACATTAAGATAGTTTGAAAGCAATACACATTCAGCAGAAGCTGTACTTTGAGTACTCATACAACCATTCTGTTTTCCACTTTCAGTACAGTATTCATTATATTACATGAGATATTCAAAGCCCACTTTATTATAAAATGGGCTTTCTGTTAGATGATTTTGCCTAACTGTAGGTTAATGTGAGTGTTTAAGGTAGGCCGAGCTAAGCTATGATGTTTAGTAGGTTAAGTGTATTAAATGCATTTTCAGCTTACAATATTTTCATAAGTTTATTGGAATATAACCCCATTGTAAATTGAGGGGTATTTGTAATAATGATATCTCTTCAAGGAGACTTTGTGAGCCTCTTATAGGAAAATGCATACACAGATGCATATAAATATATAATCTTTGTTTTCCATACATATGATATTCTTTAAGGATATTCAAAAATCTGGAAACAGTTGCCTCCAGGGAGATAAATGGTAGTGGGTTGGGAAACTTTTAACTGTATACGCTTTTGTACCTTTTGCATTTTGAATCAGATGAATGTATAATCTACATAAAATATTAAGATTAAAACATCACCGAATAACTTATCAGGAGTTTGGTGAACATAAGGGAAGGCCACCTATGGTGGCTGTATTTTATTCAGTGTTGGTCACTGTTGGGCACTTCATAGAGCTTATTTCATTTCATCCTCACAAGCGCCGTAGGAGGAAGGGGCCCCAGAGGGATTCATGGTTAGAATAGCAGAGTAGGAGCATTTGGCAGCTATATTCTGTGTAGGTGATAACTTTAAAGATATTTTTGTTATAAAATGTTTCAAACATACAAAAAATATAGAGAAGCAGTTTTCTATAGTTATTAAATATTGTTAATGCGTAGTCACAGAAATTATCATCCAAAGTGGGATATTCTTGAGAGAAAAAGGAGGTTCTATTTATAATTATGGTGGGATAACAAACTTAAGATGAACAGCTCTGGACGAACTGGGTTGTATGGTCCCTGGAAAACAAGGATTACTGTAAATGTGAGTCCCGCCTTGTGCTTCTCTCTGTCCCACCAAGAAAATATGATCTTGATACAGATGTTCATTGTGTCAAGGCAACCATGGCAACCATGATCTAGATACACTGTTCAAGTTTTATGCTGATCCTACCTAGGTATGTCTCAGGAACTTTCCAGAGTTTCCTTTGAGTGCTTCTAAATTTTGCATAAATGGTATGTTGTCCCTTGTCTCTTTTTAAAACCAATAAGCCATTTTCCCTTCTTTTCCTGGAAAATTAAAGGAACAAAGACCAGGAAATAACAACGTATTAGCTAAGGTTCTGTTGATTGAAAGCAACAGAACCTAATTCTGGCTAGCTTAAACCATACTAGGATTTAATGAAGAATACTGCAGAATCTTAGATATCTTATGACTGGGAAAGAGGAGGTTCAGGCAGTTCCTGGGATGTCAGCAACAGGTAGCTGTCAATTAACTGCCCCCACACCACCCACTGCTGCCGTCATCAATATAGCACACCACGATGGCTCCCAGCCTCTGTACGTCTGGGTTCCAGTGTTCAAATTCTAGAGACAGCAAGAGAAATCCCATTGAGTCAGGGATCCTTCCCTGGGTCACACTCCCTGCATATGGTCAGAAATGCAGGATTATGTACTAAAGACACAGCTAAAGAGGACCCACTTCACTGTTTTGGGACCATTTGCAGGGGAGGCAAAATTATGAGCTACTCACTTAAAGAGGTGATAACCATAAGTTTGCAGGAAAAAAAAAATTGGAGAAGAGAAGGATAACACTATCCTACAGTTTCTTCTGAAAATGGACTAAGGGAACAGCATTTCCATTTGGAAATTCTCTCCTGGCATTTCAATATTTATGGATTCTGAATTCTGAGAAAAATCAGTTGAGAAATTAGGAAAATGGGAAGGAACATTCTAATTTTCCTGTGAAAATTACAGCTTAATAGTCAGTATAGAGAACTTACTGGCTTGAAGAAATGCACTGACTTCAAGTCAAGCAAGATGAGGAAGCACTGACATGTGGAGATGAAAGTTAAGGTGAACAGGACAGGAGCAGTAAAGGAGCCTCAGTCAGACTTTCTTGTATCTGTTGCTGTGTTACAAGTGTGTGTTCATGGCCTTGTCCACTGCTAACAGTGAACCATTTCTGCAAATAAATATTAATGTGTTCATAGGCATAGTATATGTTTTACAAATCCTATGAGAGGTTTTCTAAGAAATGCCAAGTTTTAGAAACAAAATATGCCCTTAAATCGGCAATTTTGACAGTTGCTTCTTTCTAGTGCTATTCATCTTGCCAGGAGATCAGAATGTTATGTTATTTAAATGGTATTGGAGGGGATGATTGATGCCTTGTTTAACAATGTCATGTAAACAACGATTAAAGCATTAAGTATTTGTGGTGTTACCTTTCAATCTTTAAAGGACTTTTCTTTAGCATTTATTTTGTGATAATATTCATTTCTTTTTAATGTTTTCTCTATTAATGCTATTGGATTTTATAATCTTGTTACAATATGTTGGCTCCTAATAATAAGAAATCATCATTTGTTATCATATCTTTTAAAAACAGAAGACTACTAAAACTTTTCATATAATCCTGTTACAGAAAAAAATGACTATTTGCTTGTTATTATAGTCACTTATTATTTTTCAAAAACTTGTAAGTGAAGTGTTATGAAAATCATATGAATTTGGGAATTCCCAAGCATTCTCAGAAATTCTATTTCCTTGTTCCCAAATCCCAATGATTAATATCTGCCAGGAGTCGGAAAACAGTGAAAGGAAGTAACATCCTATGTTGGATACCTGGTAGGGTTAGTGAAGAAACGTTATTGCTGAGCTCTGTGTTACGCTCACGAATGATGCCATTGAGGAAGTCACGCTTGTTGAAAGGAACGCAGATACACAAAGAGTTTTGCTGCTGTCTGTTGGATAAGAACCCCCTGGTCGATTTCAGCTCCTACTGCAAGTTACAAAAATCAATCCAATGATAAATGAAAAGTGCCCAGTGTGCTGGGAAATAACTTATTTTTTGGCTTCAGAGGAAATTTTAGAAACAGTGCCAAGTGAAACGTAAAAACAAACTACGAAGACGTTCATGAATTTCCCTCTGAAGCTGACAGCCGTATTTTAGCAGATGGAACTCCTACTATTAGCCCAACTCTTGGGTTGAAACAGTGTGTCCAGGAAACCCTATGTTAAAATGCAATGTGTTGGGGATATTGTTCCTCTATTTGCTTGAGTTAATTTTCAAATTAGTGTACTCTTGCTTAGCTGTGCTCTGAGGGAATGAACAAAAGATTGGTAAACTCTGATGGAGAACACTGGTCAGGCAGGGCACATAGAATCCCTGGGGATGGTGGTTCCTGGCAAATGGGGGAGGAGGCCCTGAGCCAGGCTTGGGCTGGGCTGGAGGAACATGAAGATGGGATCTACTCACAACCCCCAAAACTGAGGGGTCCTGGTAACACATTATTTCACCCTCAGCCATGCAAATTTATTATTTTTATGGATAAAATAACTATAAAAAACTGATTTACATTGAAATGTTAAAATATTTATATAGAGATTAGAAATATTTATATAGAGATTATTGGGAATCCCCTCCTAAAGCCCAAACATAAAAACTACCAAAAAAAGAAATTCCGTGTAGGCTAAGATTGCAAATGACTGATGGAATGTAATTTAAATTAAACATGGAAAATATATTTCCTCTTTAATAAAGATCTAAATTCTATTCTTTTTAGGAGCCTTCAGAAATGAAATTCAACTATTAAAAAAAGTATAGAGAAGCCTTTAGAAAAGAAACTTTTCTTTTGCTGTATTATATATTAAAGAACTTTGATGAGAATAGTTCTAAAGTGTTTAATACTCAATTCCACTGATGTTTCTAGGTATTGTGGGGAACACCTAGAAATTAAATCTTCATCTTTGGCAGATCAGAGGCCTATTATTTTTAGGTAAAACAATTAAAATCTGCTTTTAATAAATCACAAATTTTGCAAGTTAGCCATTAATAGTAAGTGCTTTTCAAAGTTTGGCCCAATACATGAAAAAGCCAGAAAAACATACCTGCATTAGTTTTGCCCATCACCTTCTTATGCTGGCCTCAGGAGATTTATTAACAGCATTCAATATTTTAGGTAGGCTGGATGTGGTGGCTCATGCATGTAATCCCACCACTTTGGGAGGCTGAGGTGGGAGGATGGCTTGAGACCAGGAGTTCAAGACCAGCCTGGTCAACCTAGTGAGCCCCTCGGTCTCTCTGAAAAGAAAAAAAAAATTAGGTATCCTGTGGCTACCTCCAAAAACAAACTCCAGAGGAACTGAATTTTCTTTTTTATTTCATGTGTTGGGATAATGGCTTCTTTTGCAGTTACTTACGAAGAATTGAAGGGTCAGTAAAAATATTTTTTCATCCTTAATAACATGAATTCTCTAATTTGTGTGTGATATAATGCTAGATATTGTGCCAAAAGTGTTACATAGACATAATCCATGCCCATTTTCAAAGATAATACTAATATAGAGAATAAGAATCATTATTATTGTAGTAATTATTATTTTAGTAATAGTAGTAATAATCAAAACAATTACATCAAACACTTATTAAACCCTTATTATGTGATAGGTACTGTGTAAGCAATTTCCACATATTAGCTCCTTAAATGTGATCACTAACCCCATGAGGTAGGTAGCATTATGTCCATTTTATAGATGCAGAAACTGAGCTTTGAAGAGGGAAAGCAACTTGCCCAAGGCCATGCAGGCAGTCATTGATAAGGGTGGGGAGCGAGAAGTTGAAGTCTGAGATGTAAGTTCACAGACACGAGTACACAAACACGTACAAGATACTCGTATGACATGTGGGGTTGCTTGAAATATGGAATTGACTTTCCCCAGCACAAGAAAGTGTTTGGACAGATTTCAAAGGGATCTAACACTTCCTCAGAGGACTGCCCTACGACATTTTTCCGTGTGCTTTTCTGCCTCTTGTCTTATATTTTTGGCATTTCTTCTGCTCTTAGAGGCAATGAGTCAACAGCATATTTTTAGCACCTCCTGTGTTCATGGAAGTGGCCCCTGACTCAATGGGAGTGTATAACTACCATGGGCCAAATCAGTGTGCTTTCCTGTTAGCCAGGGGATTATAGAAGAACACGCTCCCCTGATTCCAACAGAACTTGCTGCCACTCTGATGTCTTCATTGTAAGGCCTCTAAATGAATGTTCAAGAAATTCATGTTAAAGGCACGTGTCATATGTGTAACTTGTAAACATTTGTGTACTTGTCTCTGTGTCCTTACACCTCAGGCTTCAACTCTTGTTTTTACCTTTATCAATGACTACCTGTGTGCTGTGTGGCTTTGGACCAATTGCTCACCCCCTCTAAAGCTCAGTTTCTGCATCTGTAAAATGGATATAATGCCATATATACATAGATATAGATATACATACACCAATATATATACACACATATATATGTGTGTATACATATATATACACACATATATATGTGTGTATATACATACATATATATGTGTGTATATACATATATATATAATATACAAACTGAAATATATAGTTATATAAATATTTCAGTTTATGTTTCAAAAATCACTGGAGGGTATTTTTATAATACCCTTCAGCAATTTTACCTGCTGCCTTTGCACATTCTGGTGAATTTCTAAATGGAAGTCTGATAGAGATTAATCTTTTAATGCATCATAAATAAAAAAGAAAATCACAGAATGATGTAGCTGGAGAGGACCCTGGGGATCTATTGTTTCATGAAAGATTAATGTCCTTGATCTGTTTGTAAGTGTTTTGGAAAAATCTTCCATGGTCAAATAAAACTTGGCAATGTTGGATTAAAGTTAAATAGGTTTTTTTTTTCCTGCAGAACTTCATAGTCTGTAATATGCTAATATGTTTTGTGAATCTACAAGGAATGAAGTGTTTCAATGCTTATTTTACCCAGATTCTCATTTTGGGACAGGCTGGTCAAGCTGAGTCAGATAGTATATTCTCTAGATGGAGATGATGGCTGATGCCTTTTTGAGAGCAAGAGAGTCCCCAGGGGAAGCAAGGGTATATCAGTTGCTCCATTTCATGCCAAGGATCCTCAGTCTTTAGAGGCTCAGAGAAGGCTGAAAGGCTACTCTAGGCTATCAGGGCTACCATTCATTGTGACCCATGCTACAGAGAAGCTTTGAGCTCAGTGCAAAGGAGTGACCAGCCCTTGAGAATCAGGAAAATTTATTTATTCCTGACCTAGTCCACTGAGGACATACAAGGAATGGGGCAGGGGAGTGTCACCAGCTATGGTTACAAGCTAGTCTGATTCTCTTTCATTAAGAAAACTGGTCCCTGTGAGTTTAGATTGGGAAGCACCAGGTTAAAAAAATTTTAGGCCAGGAGTGGTGGCCACTGTACTCCAGCCTGGGTGACAGAGTGAGAATCTGTCTTAAAAAAAAAAAAAAGTTAAGTGATGTCTTCTGTTGAGGACCTCTCAGAACTTTTAATATGAAAGTGTGCATTGTGAAGAATGGGAGTAGAGTGTACAGGAGTTTTAAAAGCTACTTGGTCATGAAACTCTTGCTTTGTGCAGGATTCGAGGGGCACTAACATTCTGAGGAAAATATTTTGGGAAACATTGATCTAATCCAAACTTCTCATTTTACCTGCAAACAACTGTGGGGCCCTCTAAGTTTCCTTTCTCCATCATTGTGACAAATTCATTGGAATTAATTCAATTAAACCTGGGGTCAGCTTTGAAGAGATTTATTTAGCAGGTAAATCTGTTTTGTACATTTTGAGGGAGTTCTGAGTTTCCATAGTCAAAAACCACAGATCAATTTAACCAACCTTTATGGAATATCACCTATGGCCCAAAGACCCTTTAGCTACAGTGATGGTCTACAAAAATATAAACTGTAATTCTTGCAATACAGGAGATTAGTAATAATGGTAAATATAATGATGATGACACCATGAATAGCTAACATTTATTGAATGCCTTTCTATTAGTCAGGCACTTTACTAAGTATTTTAATCCTCCCAACAATTTATGAGGTAGGGATTATAATAATTCCCATCTTATAGTGAGGACACTGAGGTTAGGAAATTATCCTAGCCTAAATGTTAAGTATAAGCATGAATAGAAAGGTGTTATTAGCCTATAAGACATTCCTTTATGAGTGATACAAAGTCCTATGTAAATTCAGAGAAAAGAAAAGTGGTTTTAGAAATCCTTGATCAGTGAGTGTGAAGCATGTGGTGGCCCGGTTACTGTTTGGTTGCCCATCTGTCCTCCCTCTGGGATCAGCACCCCCTTACTTTGGAAGAATTGTTTTCCTTTTCACTGTAAGGTTCTTTCTGGCTATGCGATGGGGCACATTGCCTCAAACTAGCCCTGTTCCAGTCTTTGAGAACCTTGAAATTGGAACCAAGGGAAGAGGATTGCCTCTTGAATGGTAATTCTCTAAAATCTAGTCTGAGGTGCTGGTGCCTAATCCCTGGGTCTGTGGAAGGAGCTGGGCTGTGAGAGGGGAGAATGATGTTGATGTCAAGAGAGAAGCAGGTGCTAGGAGCAGAGAAATGGAGGCCTGGAGGGTTTCTGGGCTTCTCTGAGGCTTAGGGTTTGGATCATTGTCTTTGTTACTGGAACAAAGGATTTACCATACCTGCTCTTCTGGGAATGAAACTGTCCTGCTTTGCAAAATAAAGTGTCATTAGAAAGAGATCTTAAAAACCCCACACCATAGACAGGTGCACAGATCCGTAGAAGTGTTAAAGTTCTGTCTGTTGGATGCTAAGCCAAGACTCTTAAGTATGTTCTAAAGAGAAACTGGTGTGTGTAGGCTGTGCACTCCCAGGGAGATAAAAAGTTAGGAACTTTATGGGTTGGGCTTGGTGGCTCCCACCTGTAATCCCAGCACTGTGGGAGGCTAAAGTGGGCAGATTGATTGAGCTGAGGACTTCGAGACCAGCCTAGGCAACATGGTGAAACCCCATGTCTACAAAAACTACAAAAATTAGCTGGGCGTGGTGGCATGTACCTGTAGGCGGGAGGATCGCTTGAGCCCAAGAGGGAGAGGGTGCAGTGAGCCATGATTGTGCCACTGCACTCCACCTGGATGACAGGAACTTTATGGGGAATGGGATCTTGGAGACTGAGTAGAGACTAGAGGAAAAAAAAAAAAAAAAAAACTACCTCCCCAACTGGCCACACTATTCTTTTAAAAAATGTTAATTGACAAATTAAAATTGTATGTATTTACGGAGGTATAATGTGATGTTATGATATATGTATACATTGTGGAATAATTAAATCCAGAGAATTAATAGATTCATCACCTCAAAACCTATCTTTTTTGTGGTGAGAACATTTGAAATTTATTGTCTTAGCAATTTTGAAATACACAATACTTCATTGTTAACTACAGTCACCATGCTGTGCTGTAGATCTCAACAAAATGTATTCTTCCTGTCTCAACTAAAACATTGTACTCTTTGACAACATTCCCCCATTCCTATCACCCCCTCCAAAAACACCCATTCTTTATGTTGAAGAGAATGGCTAAAAAGTCCCAGCAGGTTTCAACTGACGGCTTCAGTGGTTGTCCCATCACACTTCAATGTTATTAATAGAAAGGGGAGGGGCAATACATAATTTGGACAGGCGGAAAGTACCACTGTAACCACTTTCCTGACTTCACAGAAAAAGTCCTCTTGTTTTCATCTGTAAAATGGGAACTGCGTGAATACCATTCTTCTTTTCTTCAGCCTCCAAAGAAAAAACAGATGCAAAGCCTTTTATCAATTGCAAAACAGTATACAATGTGTGTTATTACTCACAGTTGTCTTACTGTGACCAAACACTTTATAAGCCTGTGGCAAGTCAGCCTTACTCTCAGGAAGTGGACAATATTTGGGGAAGGAGAAGCAGCAGGATCTTTCAGGACAGTAGCCTTGGTGGGTCCAAAAATTCCTTGAGCGAAATGGGAGACAAAACTTTCTTCCTGCTTTGGGGTTTATCCTGTTAGTCTTTTCTCTCTTCACTCCTATTTTCTATGGAGAATTTCCTGGTTTTGGAGTTTGGGTGCGTTTTATGGAGAGGAGGCAGAACATCTTTAGCTCCAGCAGAATGAAAGGATACATGCAAAGGAACCTAGCACAGTATGTGGTACCCAGTTCCCCTTTAACTTGGCTTTATTCATTCACTCCTGGTAGGGCATTAATAAGGGATTTAGCCCCCTCCTATTGAAAACGATTAATTCAGGGAAGAGTTCAGGCAGTGTGGACAGATACAGTGTAGGCCAAGCCTGTTTCTAAGGCAGGAGCTGGGTAGGGAGGGTGAGAAGGGCGAGAAGAATAGGGAAATATGTGTCGTCTGTGTTGCTGCTGTTGCAACCACCAAAACAAACAAACAAGTGAAAAAAAAAAAAAAAAGAATTGTCCATACCGGAAAGTGTGCTGTTTTGGAGGAGGCTGGGGAAAGTGTGGATGGCTCGAGTGGGTCCTGTTGGATTGAAGTCTGACAGTGGTGATTCCCTTCAACAAATGGTCGGGGTGGGAGGGTACACACACACATACACACACACACACACCCCACACGCAGCACCAAGCCTCCGATTTCAGCGCTGGCAGGAGATAACCATTCTTAGCTCGCCTTTCCAGGGTTATTTTTGGCTGAGGCTGTTCGCTGATGGCAAAAGGTTTCAGCCCCCTCCCAAATCCCTCCCCATGCTTGTTCTAAAGAGAAACTGGTGCGTGTAGGCTGCGCACTCCCAGGGAGACAGGGAGACGGGCCTGGCGCCGGAGAGGAACCCGGACTCTGCCCAAAGTCTCGCCGCCCGCCGGCTGTTTTCTGGCGGAGGGTGTGCCCCGGAGGGCGGCGATCGCGCGTGAAGGCTGGGGCCAGGCGCGGGTGCAGGCATCACCGGGGTCGGGCTAGCAGGCCCTGGAATCAGGCTTTTGGGACACCCCGAAAGTGAGTCCAACTTGGGGAGAAACTGAGGACACCTCAGGCGGTCTGGCAGTGGAGAAGGTGGGCGGGAGAAAACTTTACAGGAAGGCAGAAGCAATCTCCGCCGAGGGAGTCAGCGAGCGGCTACGTGGAGAGGAGGGGCGGGCGGTCCCCAGGCGGGCGGGCGCAGGGCGCAGGGTGCCGACCTGCCAGAGAGGGGGCCCGGGCGCGAGGCGGAGTCCCGGCATGCAGCCAGGCTGGTGGAGGCCCCCGGCAGGCTGCAGATTCCCTCCGGCCCCGGGAGCCACAGCAGGACCGGCCAGGAGGCACCACGGAGGGGAGCCCCATCCCGGTGCTGACAGTGCCCACCGTGCCCTACGAGGACTCGCGGCGGGCCGGCGGCGGGGTTCTGCGGCGACCTACCGGCCTCTTCGAGGGCCAGCGCAACTACCTGCCCAAATTCATCCAGAGCGTGCTATCGTCCATTGACCTGCGCGACCGTCGGGGCTGCACCACGGTGGTGGGCAGCGACGGCAGGTACTTTAGCAGGACGGCCATCGAGATCGTGGGGCAGATGGCCGCGGCCAACGGGGTGAGTGTCCAGATGCCCCTCGCTTCCCGCCGCGCTGCTGCCATGCCCTCTCCTAGCCCTTGTCCCCCTGCTGCCTCCAGGCCCAGCTGGGAGGCCCCTGCCCGGCCCAGGCTTTGCTTCCTCACTCCCGCGTCCTCACCCTCCAGCGCCCCACTCCCACCGTGCTTGCAGCCTCCCCGGCGCACCCCGGACACTGGGTTCTATTAGTACCCACCGCCCCCAAAAGCCTTGAGGGGTGTCCGTCGTTCCTGGAGCCACTCCGGGCGCCCTGGACTCTTCTCCGACTCTGCACACATCCCGCACCTGCTCATTTTTCTTTCGGACATTCTCTTACCCGGCCCTGTAGATTCCAAGGCAGCTCCCAGTTTTCCATATTGTTCCCAACGTGTTCACTGCCCACAGTCCCCACACAAACTTCTTTCCCAGGCTCACAACATAGTCCCTCTGCCCCGTGCCCTTTTTGCAATAATCTGCCAGTCCCCTAAGTCTTAGCTCTGCCTATTTAACAGTAGTGGTGTCTCAGAACACACACACACACACACACACACACACACACACACACGATCCCTGACATATTTGGCAAGAGTAGGCCCTGAAGGTTTTAAATATTTTGGTTTTTTAACCCAGTGGAATTACTGAATGATTTGTTTAATTAGGGTAGGGATGGAGTGGATCCATTTGTTTGATGCTAAACAGCCTGAGCTCGCAGTTCCCAGGGGGCATATCTCTAAATGGTCTGAAACGAGATTTGCAGTGGTTTTCTTAATGCAATTCCCAACTTCTCTCCAAATGCCTTTTGACATTTGACAACATTTCATGCCTCTTCCCCTTTCTCTTTTCATCCTTGTTTTCTCTCCCTTCTCCCACGACCTCGGTAGTCTTCTGCAATCCAGATTCTCAGACCTCAGGTTTTTCTCCCTCTGCCCCTTTCCTCTCTGTCCTATAACTAGAAGCACCTTTTGGCATAGACCTGTATCCCAGTTTCCTCTTTCCCAGGTCCAGCAGCATCTCAAGGACATCTACAAGAGGGATACCTAACTTCAGGGGTCTCTGAATGATATGTGGGAAACATCGTCTAAAAAAGTAATTTTATCCTTATTCATGCAACCAGACCCACACTCATAGAATTTTTCTTTAAGGGGAGTGTCTTGCAGATGTATAAATGAGTGTTAACATCTTTAAAAGCGGAACTGCACAATTCCCTGGCATTTGAATTCCCTCCTTCCTTCCCAACCCTCTCCTTTTCATTTTCTCATTTATTATTAAAAACATTTTTAAAGGATCTCCATGCTTCATATTTATCTACTATAATTCCTCCTCGGTGTTGCGGGGATGGGGAAAGAGGATTTTTTAAAAAACACAATAAAAAGCAATTGGGAGAAACAGGGCCAGTGGTGTTGGGGTGGGTAGTGGAATTGTGATTTTTGACTCCAGTAGACAATGATGCTGGATATATGGGGTTTGATTTCTCTCTGGCTCCTCACTTGAGATTGATGAAGTTTGGCTAGAATCAGGGAGTTGAAGAGAGGTTGACAAATGGTCTTTCACTCTTCTCTGACAGGCTGTTCCTGTGGAGTGATGGAGAATAATGAGCCTTGGGAGAGCTATGGGAGCTCTCATACTCCTTCCCGAGCCAATTTTTTAGGGAGTGAGAGAAACATGGCCTGTCCAATACTTGTTGTGGGTCAAGATATTTTTGAAGCTACGGTTGTTGATTTGCATGGGAAAATTATTATGTCTTATTATTTCTTGTCCCACTTTACCATAAGGGCTCCTCAGCTTCTTACTTCAATGGGTCTTCCATGACACACACACTTTATTAACTCTAGGAGTGGAATTTATTTTAACAGATAATTAGCATAGGTCAATATATGCTGAAAATAGAGTCAAATTAAACGCACTAGCTGTTATAAAGGACAGATGACAAAATCCACATAGAAGCATCGACTCTTAAATAATCTGAAAGTACTACTTCTAAGAGGGGCGGGCATGGGTGAAGGGAATGGTGGACATGTTTCAGAATTTCAAATGCCAACTTTAACCAATCGTTTCCTCATTTTGTTCACCTTCTTGGGGGCTTATGCTAAAGTGAAGTGAATAGCCATAAGGCTGGCTTCAGGAGAAAGGTGGTCTAAAAGAACTGGATAATTATAAGCAAAATTGGTCTCGAATGATTGAAAATTGATGAGAATGTGCTTGTCTCCTGATTTGGCATCCTGAGTTAGACTCAGGAATACTGAACATGGATCCCAAAGGCTTTGGTCTTTTTTGATATCCTATTGGGTAATCATAAGCAGGCTAGAAAAATAGGAAACTAGAATTTATTCTCTTTGAACTGACAAATCTGACCAGTGGGCTGCATTCTCTATATCTGAAAAATCTTGGTTTTGATTGAAAAATTAATTTTACAAAGCAATTTTCTTTTTTTCAATTAAATTTCATTTTTTTTTTGACACAGGGTCTCACTTTGTTGCCCAGGCTGGAGTGCAATGGTACAGTCTTGGCTCACTGTAGCCTTGACCTCCCCAGATTCAGGTGATCTTCCCACCTCAGCCTCCTGAGTAGCTGGGGCTATAGGTGCACGCCACTATGCACAGCTGATTTTTGTGTTTTTACTACTCATAGGGTTTCTCTGTTGCCCAGTCTAGTCTCAAACTCCTGATCTCAAGAGATCTGCCTGCCTTGGCCTCCTAAAGTGTCATGAACCACCATGCCCAGCCTACAAAGCAATGTTCTAGGAAAAACTACAGTTACTCTTTGATTATGTAATTGCTGGAGAAGAAAAGCATGGCATTTCTAAAATGATGAACTATATTACTTATATTTTAATATCTCATAAAGTTTGAAATAGACATTTCAAACATAAACATGTATAAAAATTTTTATAAATTATAAAATCAAAAACATTTTACAATTATTTTATTATAAAATTATTATAGAATCAAAAACATTATAAATTTAAACAACTTTTTAAAAAATTTATTTTGGGATTTCCCATGGAGTGATGGAGAATAATGAGCCTTGGGAGAGCTATGGCAGCTCTCATACTCCTTCCTGGGCCAACTTTTTTAGGAAATGGGAGAAATATACCCTGTTCAATGTTTATTGTGGGTCAGGATATTTTTGAAGCTATAGTTGTTGATTTGCTTCAAACTTTAAAAAAATTATTATAAAATTATGGGATGTAAAAAAATGTATTATAAAACTTTGAAATTTTCAAACTTTCAGAAAAGCAGAGAGATGAGATTAATGGCACTCACAGGCAAGCATAGAACATAGATTGTAAACATTTTGCTATATTTGTGTCATGACTATTTTTTGCTTGTGTTTGAAAGTATATTAAAGAAAATGATATTTTACCCCTAAATTCTTTAGTACAGATTTCTAAAAAAATAAGAACATTTTCCTGTATAGTTACAAAATCATCTTTTCAAACAAAATAAAAAATGGCTTTTTTATATCATTTATTACCCAGTCCACATTCAGATTTCCTCAATTATTATGAAATGTCCTTTTATTTTTTGAGACAAAGTCTTGCTCTTTCACACAGCCTGAAGTGCAGTGAAACAATCATAGCTCATTGCAGCCTCAAACTCCTGGGCTCAAGTGATCTTCCTGCCTCAGCTTCCTGAGTAGCTAGGACTAGAGGTGCACACCACCATGCCCAGCTAATTTATTGTTTTTGTAGAGATGGAGGTCTTACTACGTTGCCCAGGCTGGTCTCAAACTCCTGGCCTCAAGTGATCCTTCCAGCTTGGTCTCCCTGAAATATCTTTTGTGGCTGGTTTGTTCAAATTAGTTTCTTCTAATCAAGGGATACATATTGCATTTGATTATTTAGCTCAAGACTTTTTTAACCTGGAAAATACCCATACTCTTTGTTTATGTATTTATTTAGTGAAATTGACTTGTTGAAAAACTAGTCAGTTGTCCTGTAGAATATTTCCCCTTCTGGAATTTTCTGGTTGCTTTTTATGGTGTCATTTAACTTTTCACTCTGTTTTTTCCTGGTTAACTGGAAGTTAGTTCTAAAGGCTTTTAGGCCTGCTATAACAAAATACCAAAAACTGGATGACTTATAAAGAACAGAAATTTATTTCTCACAGTCCTAGAGGCTAGCAAGTTTAAAATCAAGGAGCATGTGGTTTTGATATCTGGTTAGGACCAACTTTCTGGTTCATAGATTGGCCTTCTTGCTGGGCCCTCACATAGTGGGAGAGACTAGCTAGCTCTCTGGGGCCTCTTTTATAAGGGCACTAATTCCAATCATGAAGCCTCTGTCCTTATGATCTAATGACCCCCTAAAGGCCCCACCTTTTAATACCAGCACCTTTGGGGTTAGGATGTCAACATATTAATTTGGGGAAGACATACACGTTCAGCCCATTGCAAGGTTTAGTTAGATTCAGGTTCAACTTCTTTTTTTAAAGACTATTTCATAGGCAATAATGTGTATTCACATCCCATCATTAGTGATGGTGAGATGATCACAAGGTTAGGGTGATCACTGCCTATCTCCTCTGCTATATTCCCCCTTGGGTCAAGCCAGTAGTCTGTGACGTGAACTTTGTACCATGTGTATATTCAGTTATATTCTGTATCAATAGTTACTTGATTGTTTTAGCATTTATTAATGATCCTTGCTTGAGTTGATTATTTCATTAGGGGTTTCAAAATGGTGAATTTCTAATTCTCTAATTCTATCTACATGTTTTAGCTGGCATTTTTCTATAAGCAGACCATTTTCTTCACAACTGGGTTATTTGGCTACCCTGAAACATAGTTCCTTCCGGGAAGGCAGAACATATGTTTATTTCTGTCTTTTAAAAATTACTGGTGTATGGAGTGAAGATTAGGTGAGCTAACTGCCTCCACAGGTGACAAATGAATTTTGTTTTGTCTCACTTTTGCTTTTTTGAATATCACTGTGGCTGCTTGGATTTTTATATTTAATTTGAATGGATTAGGGAATAAATGAGAAGATAGGTTTTATCTGTTTCTGTAGTTTTTATGTGGCTGTGTGAACTTACTTTTAAAAATTCCCAGAAATATTTTAATTCCCCTTTAAAGATATAAACTATGTCATACTATAAAGCAAAAGAAAAACCAATCATGTGAAGAGTAAATAGTATCGTTTAAACGAATTGTGGTTAAGCTTAGTTTGTAACTAATTAGTTTTTTATTTTCTTTCTACTTTTATCTGCTTCAGAGCCTCTTCAGTGGTTTAGATCTTCTATGTGTCAAATTATTCTAATCTCTTAAAAAGTTTAAGAGCTAAAATACAACACAATGACTACAGGAATGCCCTTGTCCTTTTCTGGGTAGGTACACCTAAGGCAACTTCTTTTTCTCTTCTTTGTTCTCTTCTTCTTTCTTATTCTTAAATCATCTTCAATATTGGACAGATGACAGCACTATGCCTGCCTCAAGATGTTTCTGACTTTTTCTTTTTCTTTTTTTTTTTTTTTTTGAGATGGAGTCTTGCTCTGTCACCCAGGCTAGAGTGCAGTGGCACAATCTTGGGTCACTGCAACTTCTGTCTCCTGGGTTCCAGTGATTCTCCCAACTCAGCCTCCTGAGTAGCTGTGGTTACAGGCATGCACCACCACGCCTAGCTAATTTTTTGTATTTTTACTAGAGACGGGGTTTCACCATGTTGGCCAGGCTGGTCTTGAACTCGTGACCTCAAGGGATCTGCCTGCCTTGGCCTCCCAAAGTGCTGGGATTACACGTGTGAGCCACTGCACCCGGCCGTTTCTGACTTTTTCTAAAGTCTTCTTTCTCTGGAGATGACATTATATAATAGCACTGTTCAATAGAAGTTTCTTTGATGATGGAACTGTTCTATAATCTGCATTGTCCCAGCCACTAGCCATATGTGACTACTGTAACACTTGAAATGTGGCTAGAGCAACTGAAGAACTGAATTTTGCATTTTACTGAATTTTAATTAATTAAAATAGAAATGCAAATAACCATAAGTGGTTAGTAGCTACCATACTGGACAGCAAAGATCTATAATTCAGCATTTAAAATCGATTTTGTTTTGTTTTCAAAAATGGAGTCAGACTGTTACAACCCAAAAGAACTGTAGGTTAAATTAAGGTAAATCCCCAAATACTACATACACATTTGGGAAATCCAAACCAGATTTTTTCATGTGATAACCACACCCTCTTTTGACTTTAGCCTTGGAGGTAATGGAGTATGGCAGAAAAAAACCCTGTATCAGCAGCTGGAAGACTCACCTTCTTTTCCTAACTCTGCCACATATTGACCAAAAGAGTCAAAGTCCATTCAGATGGTTGAAGGGCCTTGGAATTTTGTTTTTGGTTTTCACATACAAGTTGGAGGGCAGATGCGTTAGCCTCTTGAAATACCCAGAAACCACTTGTTTCCTCATCTAAAAATCAGGTTTGACAGGATCATTTAATTATCCTGGAAATCAGATGAAGCACTGCATATGAAAGCACTTTGTAACATCGATAGCACTGGGAAATGTAAAGACCTTTTACTGAAATATAAAGGTGTATGGTCAACTGAATATATCTCAGATAGTTAGGATTTGACTGTATATATTGAATATAACCTGTAGTGGGCCCCTTGGTAAACAGCTTACAGTTTTGTTGCAAGTTTTAGCCAAGAGAAAATTTATTTGTTGACTAGTCATGCCCTTTATTGGCCACATGATGAGCAGCCAAGATATTAACACACAGTGCACCTTGCAGAATTCAAGAATGTCTCAGTGTCTTGTGAACTAGGAAGCTGAAATGCAGTGGTATGCAGAAGGCTGGCTCAGTAGGAGCCTTGGGAGTGTCCTCCAGATAGATGTTTGTGCAGGTTGTGTTTGATTCCAGTTGGCCATGAAAAGCTGGTTGCTCTAAAGAATGAGAATATACTTGGTTTTGCATTTACTAGAACTATCTGGGGAACAAATCTTGGGGTGGAAGAAAGAAGGGAGGGAGGGAAAGCTGTGCTTCAATACCTAGGGCTTCTTTCCTGGAATGGATCTGAGAATCTGGGATTGGGTGGCTAATATCTCATCTCTAGAAGGGAGAAAGAACTGGGTGGTGATGGCTTTGTATTTTCTATTGGAGTTCACTAGAGAATAGGTGAATGGAATGGGCTGCTATGATACAGACATTAGGGAGGACAGGTTTGTGATACATTAGAAAACTTGAATGAGCCCTTCTATGATTCTCTCTTCCCTCTTTCTGCTTCCCGTTCTTAATCACCATCCGCAGGTTGTGGAATTAGCAAATCTATTATGTGAGCAATAGCAAACTTACAGGAGCCCTTGGCTCCATCTATCTCCCTGTTTGTGTCAGTTCCTTCTGGATGCTTTTAGTCTGTGGTCTTCATTCACTCTTTTTATGGGGAAGTAAATGGAGTGGGACAGATTATGAGAACAGCTGGGTCCTCCCAGTTGCTGGGGTGGTTATTTTAAGCTTTGTTTAATGTGTCCAGAGACCCAGATGGCATTTTTAACTAAGCTGCTTTATTAAATCTTGTGATAAAGCATAGTGATGTTTATTGAAAAGGCAGACACGCATCAGCAACATTATGCGTGAAACTTGCTCTAAGAATTTTCTATAAAACATCTGTTCTCTTTGAGCCTTTTGTGAACTCTGGAAGTTTGCTAGTTTCTATACAGACTTGAGGACAAGAAGTTGGAACCCACTTTTGGAGATGTCCAAGCATAGGTATTGGAATCATTAATCCTAACCCTCTCAGTTTTAAGGCCCCGGATACCCTTCTGTTAGACAACAGTAACATGAGCAAGCACTGTAATAACCTTTAAACAAGATTATTTGGAAATAATGGACAAGAAAAATTAGTATACATTGTTTGGGGATTTTAAAATTAAAGATAAAAAGCTAGGGCTTCAATGACCTGTGCCAGCCTATAGCCTTAAGAGTCAATTTGCAAACACTCAAGATTTGGCCAATATGCCTCTACTACTTCTACTTAACACAGTCAAAGGGAAATTTTTAGATTCTTTCATCTGCTTTGACTCTCTTAGTTACGAATAAGAGGATATCTAGAATATATATGTGACTTGTTAAAATGAAAATCCACCTTCTCTGAGTCTTCAAATATCTTTCATATCTTACATTTTTTAGTCACATCAACTTTTGAAGTCATGTCCGTAGTTGTATGAAAAGAAAAATTTCAGGAACATTCAACCTCAAAAGTTCTTTTTCTTAGTCTGAAGTCGTAGAAGCATTTGACTTTTACTTTCTCTTTTTAAGTTTGTACTAGTAGGTATTTTGTATAAATATAATATTTAATTATTGCCTTTGTATTCTTATTCTCTAGTAAACATCCTGGTTTTTAGCTATCAATATGTAGTTTTACGTTTAGGGATTTCTAATGGAAAGAGAAAGGAATCTGAAATCAGAGGATGAGAGTTTATTCTACTTGACCAAACACATACACAATACTGGAAGGAGAGTTTTACAACAAATATTTAATATCTATGACATGTAAAACGTTTTTTGAAATCAAGAAAATTCAAACAATTCAATACAAATATCATCAATAATAACACATGAACAGGTGGCCAAACTTATTAATAACCAGAGAAATATAAATTAAAACAATCCATCAACTTGTAAAAAAGATGAAATTACCCAGAGTTGGTGTAGGTGATGGAAAATTGTCATGTTTGTATACTGTTCATAGAAGTTAAATTGACATAACTTTTTGGTCAGGCAATTTGGAAGTATATATCTAAATTAATAGAGTAGTTTTCTAATAACCTGGGAATCTCTTAATCTAAGAATCTTTACTGTAGATTTTTCTAGAACAAATGTACAAACATCTGTGTACAAGGGTACTCACTGCAGCATTTTGCTAAGGAAAAACTCAGAAAAAATCTATATGTTCAACAGAGAACAGGTACATAATTTATGACACAACTGCACAATATACACCACTAAAATAAAGGATATAAATTTATATGTAGTATGAAAAAGATGTGAATGATAGCTTGTTGGTGAAAAACAGCAATGACTGGAATATTGTGTGTAACGTAATCCTGCTTTTCTGTATATAATGTAGGCATAGAAAATAGGATTGAAAGGACATACTCTAGTCAACAGTGTATATAGCTTGGGTGGAGGGGGTGTATAATGGGGAAGGAGAGTCCCTTTTCCTATCTATTCCATATACATCTCTGGATTTAAAAGATCATACATGCATATGCATTACCTTCAAAATTAAAATGATAAAGACAAAAGGAGAAGCTTTGGATTTGAATCATGATACTACTGTTTGCAACTTCTATGATCGTGGGGAAGTCGCCTAGCCTCCTGGGGTTTATTTCCTCATTTATAAAAATAGGGAAAGTAATAATACTTGTCTACATATCTTCTAGGATTGTTGGGAGGATTGAATGTGATAATGGGTTACAGCGTTATGAATTATTTATTCATATAACACAATTATTATAAAAATATTTTGCTCTGATTAAAATAAAAGAAGGACGAGATCGTGTGTGTTTTTCAGTCCCAGTAGCTTTACTAACCAGAAAGCGCCTGCTGATGTGGTGATCACAGTTGCTTTGGTGCAGCTTCCTGTTGACTTTTGGCAATTCTCTACGCTGTTAGCTAAGGCTGAGGTGGCGACTGTGGAAGGTGTGATCTCCTCCCCCTCCCAGCACACATTTGTGTGCATACTCACACTCATGCACACACAAACACACACATGCACACTCTATCACAGTACATGAGGTGGCAGCAGCTGCTCCGGCATAGACTTTCACACAACATAAAGGGCTTTTTTGGTGTGGTCTGTGCATTATTTCCTGTTAAGCATGAGCTGAGTCAGTGCCATGCTTTTCCATCTGAAACCTTTCTGAGGATCAGGCTGTGTTAAGAGCAAACCCTCTCCCCTCCATGCCCACCCCATGGCCCTCTACTGAAGCCAGATCATAATCTGCTCATTTCATGAGGATTTTCAAACCGAATGGACTGGGCCATGTGAGAGATCACTGAAAGGAACAGACCAAGCAGAGGCTAAGAGACTCCACGCTAATCTGCTGAGTCATCTGAAAATGCACAGCTGTGGCAGCTCACAGTGCTTTAAAGTACTTTGGCAGGATGTTTGTTCAGGGGGCCTGTTCCTGCAGCCCTGCTGAATGTTTGGTTAGGAGGCATAATCATTTTTTGGACATGATCTCCCAAATGTAAGGTGATAGATGCTAATGTGGAATATAATACAGAAGATACAGCTTGGATGTCATAAATAACAATAAATTGTTTAATCTTGCTGAGTTGTAAACCTATGATTGCCAGAGGTCTTTAGTTCACTGGAACATAGTATGGGGGCAGGGGCACTTAGCAAATAGGCAGTTATTATTTTCCAACCAGACAGAAACTGGTCTGATGAAATTTATCTAAAAAGGCATACACATGTATTTTAATTAATTGTGACAATTACTCAGAGAAAACACATGGCCCTAAAGAGGCTGAGGGTTTTTTTGTTCTACCTATAAATGTATATGTATATTCACCTATATTCTACCTATGTATAAGTAAGAGAATGAGTTTTTGATTTGGGGATATATATTTATACGTATCTATACAGGCAGATATACACATACTTAATTTCTGTGTACCTATTAAGGTGCGGTGACAGATGGAAAGTATTTTTAAGCATTTAGATAGCTTATTCTATAGCATATGTGTGCATATAGCCCCCCCATAAAGCTTTGTCTCTTTTCTGGATATATTTAACAAGAGGCTAGAACAGAGTCCAAAATGTCAGAAATGTTTGAACATTCCATAGAAATGAAGGAGGTGTTTCCAAATGACCTATGTTTCTATGGCAATAAATAGAACTTGTGCTGCGTTGGATGGGTCAGGAGTAAGGAATATAAACAGTGTAAGTATGGCTATTCCAGGCAGAAATCTACCTTGTAAGAACAGCTTTGTGCAGTGAGCTCGACAACATTGATCAGTTAGCAGTCCGGTTCAGTACAACATTGATCAGGTAGCAAGACGGTTCGGCAGTGCCAGTCGGAGACACAGATGGGGACAATCAAAGAAGATGCAGGTCAGGACAAGGATGCAGACATGTACCTGTCACTACCATGGACTTCAGCAGCTTCTTAGTGAGCAGGTTTATGATCAAAGAAGAAAGACATCGTTGATATGTAAGCATGTTACAATTAATTTGCTGTTTAGTTACTAGCAAACTACATCCAGTTTTTAGTTTTTAGGTTTTATTTCCTTATTCTTTTTTGAAACAGGTTCTTGTTCTGTCATCCAGGTTGGAGTGCAGTCGTTATCCAAGCTCACTGCAGCCTTAAAATCCTGGGATCCATAGATCCTCCCACCTCAGCCTCCCAAGAAGCTGGGACTACAGGTGCACACGACCATGGCCAGCTAATATTTCTAATTTTTTTGTAGAGATGAGGCCTTGCTGTATTGCCCAGGCTGCTCTTGAGTTCCTGGCAGTGTAGATATTTCCATGTTTATACAGATGATGGTGTAGATATTTCCATGTTTATACAGATGAGTGTGTAGATATTTCCATGTTTTTAAAGATGGCGGTGTAGATATTTCAATGTTTATAGAGATGGCAGTGTAGATATTTCCATGTTGATACAGATAGTGGTGTAGATATTTCCACGTTTTTAAAGATAGCGGTGTAGATATTTCCATTTTTATACAGGTAGCGGTGTAGATATTTCCATGTTTACACAGATGGCGGTGTAGATATTTCCATGTTTATTGAGATAGCGGTGTAGACATTTCCATGTTTATACATATAGCGGTGTAGATATTTCCATGTTTATAGTGATAGCGGTGTAGGAATTTCCATGTTTACAGTGAAAGCGGTGTAGATATTTCCATGTTTATACGGATAGCGGTGCAGATATTTCCATGTTTATACGGATAGCGGTGTTGATATTTTCATGTTTATACAGATAGCGGTGTAGGTATTTCCATGCTAATACAGATAGCGGTGTGGATATTTCCATGTTTATACAGATGGCAGTGTAGATATTTCCATGTTTAAGCAGATGGTGGTGTTGATATTTCCGTGTTTACAGAGATAGCGGTGTAGATATTTCCATCTTTGCACAGATTGCGGTGCAGGTATTTCCATCTTTACACAGATAGAGGTGTTGATATTTCCGAGTTTACAAAGATAGCTGTATAGATATTTCCATGTTTACACAGATGGCGTTGTAGACATTTCCATGTTTACACAGATAGCGTTGTAGATATTTCCATGTTTATACAGATAGCGTTGTAGATATTTCCATGTTTATACAGATAGCGGTGTAGGTATTTCCATGTTTATACAGATAGCGGTGTAGATATTTCCATGTTTATACAGATAGCGGTGTAGATATTTCCATGTTTATAGAGATAGCGGTGTAGATATTTCCATGTTTATACAGATGGCTGTGTAGATATTTCCATGTATATAGAGATGGCAGTCGTGATATTTCCATCTTTATAGAGATGGTGGTGTAGATATTTCCATGTTTATACAGATGACTGTGTAGATATTTGCATGTTTATACAGATGGCGGTGTAGATAATTCCATCTTTATAGAGATAGCGGTGTAGATATTTCCATGTTTATACAGATAGCGTTGTAGATATTTCCATGTTTATAGAGATAGCGGTGTAGATATTTCCATGTTTATCGAGATAACTGTGTAGATATTTCCATGTTTATACAGATAGCGATGTAGATATTTCCATGTTTACACATATAGCGTTGCAGATATTTCCATTTTTACACAGATAGCGTTGCAGATATTTAAATGTTGATACTGATGGCGGTGTAGATTTTTCCATGTTTATGCAGACGGCGGAGTAGATATTTCCATGGTTATGCAGATGGCGGTGTAGATATTTCCAAGTTTATAGACATGGTGGTATAGATGTTTCCATGTTTATAGAGATGGCGGAGTAGGTATATTCATGTTTATAGAGACAGTGGTGTAGGTATTTCCATGTTGAAACAGATAGCGGTGTAGATATTTCCATGTTTATGTGGATAGCGTTGTTGATATTTCCATGTTTATAGGGATAGATTTGTAGATGTTTCCATATTTATACAGATAGCGGTTTAGGTATTTCCATGTTTATACAGATGGCAGTATAGATATTTCCAAGTTTATACAGATGGTGGTGTAGATATTTCCGTGTTTACACAGATAGCGGTGTAGACATTTCCATGTTTATACAGATGTCGGTGTAGATATTTTCATGTTTATAGAGATAGAGGTGTAGATATTTCCATGTTTAAACAGATAGCGGTGTAGACATTTCCATGTTTATACAGATAGCGGTGTAGATATTTCCATATTTATACAGATATCTGTATAGATATTTCCATGTTTATACAGATAGCGGTGTAGACATTTCCATGTTTATGCAGATACTGGTGTAGATATTTTCATGTCTACAGAGATGGCGGTGTAGGTATTTCCATGTTTACAGAGATCGTGTTGTGGATATTTCCATGTTTATACAGATAGTGGTGTAGGTATTTCCATGTTTATACAGATAGCGGTGTTGGTATTTCCATGTTTATACAGATAGCGGTGTAGATATTTCTATCTTTATGCAGCTCGCGGTATAGATATTTCCATCTTTATACAGATGGCAGTGTAGATAATTCCATGTATATAAAGATAGCGGTGTAGATATTTCCATGTTTATACAGATGGCGGTGTAGATAGTTCCATATTTATGGAGATGGCGGTGTAAATATATTCATGTTTATAGAGATGGCGGTGTAGATATTTCCATGTTTATAGAGATTGCCATGTAGATATTTCCATGTTTATAGAGATAGCGGTGTAGGTATTTCCATATTTATAGAGATAGCAGTGCAGATATTTCCATCTTTTCAAAAATAGCGGTGTAGATATTTCCATGTTTTCACAGATAGCTGTGTAGACATTTCCATGTTTACACAGATAGCGTTTTAGATAATTCCATCTTTATACTGATAGCGGTGTAGATATTTCCATGACTATACAGATAGCTGTGTTGATGTCACCATGTTTATACAGATGATTGTGTAGGTATTTCCATGTTTATACAGATTGCGGTGTAGATATTTCCATGTTTTTACAGATGGCGGCGTAGATATTTCCATGTATATACAGATAGCGTTGTGGACATTTCCATGTTTATACAGACAGTAGTGTAGATATTACCATGTTTACACAGATAGCGGTTTAGATATTTCCATCTTTGCACAGATTGCGGTGTAGAGATTTCCATCTTTACAAAGATAGCGCTGTAGATATTTCCATGTTTACACAGATAGTGGTGTAGATGTTTCCATATTTATACAGATAACTGTGTAGCTATTTCCATGTTTATACAGATGGCACTGTTGATACTTCTATGTTTATACAGAGGGCGGTGCAGATATTTTCATGTTTATACAGATGGCGATGTAGATATTTCCATTTTTATACAGATCGTGGTGTATATGTTTCCATGTTTTTACAGATAGCGGTGTAGATATTTCCATGTATACACAGATAGCTGTGTAGATATTTCCATGTTTACAGAGATAGTGTTGTAGATTTTTCCATGTTTATACAGAGAGCGGTGTAGATATTTCCATGTTTATACAGATAGCGGTGTAGATGTTTCCATGTTTATACAGATAGCGGTGGAGATATTTCCATGTTTATACAGATCGTGGTGTAGATATTTCCATGTTTATGGAGATAGCCGTGTAGATATTTCCATATTTATAGAGATAGCGGTGTAGATATTTCCATGTTTATTGAGAAGGCGGTGTAGTTATTTCCATGTTTATACAGATGGTGGTGTAGATAATTCCATGTTTATACAGATAGCACTATAGATATCTCCATGTTTACAGAGATGGTGGTGTAGATAATTCCATATTTGCACAGATTGCGGTGTACGTATTTCCATCTTTACACAGATAGCGGTGTACATATTTCCATGTTTACACAGATAGCTGTGTAGATATTTCCATGTTTACACAGATAGTGTTGTAGATATTTCCATGTTTATACAGATAGCGTTGTAGATATTTCCATGTTTATACAGATGGCGGTGGAGGTCTTTCCATGTTTATACAGATGGCAATGGAGATATTTCCCTCTTTATACAGATGGCGGTGTAGATATTTCCAAAGTTATACAGATAGCGGTGTAGATATTTCCATGTTTATACAGATAGTGGTGTAGATATTTGCATGTTTATGTAGGTAGAGGTGTAGATGTTTCCATGTTTATACAGATCGCAGTGTAGACATTTCCATGTTTATGCAGACTGCGGTGTAGATATTTCCATGTTTATAGAGATGGCGGTGTAGATATTTCTATGTTTATAGAGATAGCGGTGTAGATAATTCCATGTTTATAGAGATGGTGTTGTAGGTATTTCCATGTTCATAAAGATAGTGGTGTAGTTATTTCCAAGTTTATTCAGATAGCGGTGAAGATAATTTCATGCTTATACAGATAGTGGTGTTGATATTTCCATGTTTATACACATAGCGGTGTAGACATTTCTATGTTTATTCTGCTGGCATTGCAGGTATTTCCATGTTTATACAGATGGCAGTGTAGGTATTTCCATGTTTATGGAGATAGCGGTGTAGATATTTCCATGTTTATATAGGTAGAAGTGTAGATATTTCCAGGTTTATGCAGGTCTCGGTGAAGATATTTCCATCTTTCTACAGATGGCAGTGTAGATATTTCTATGTTTATAGAGATGGCGGTGTAGATAATTCCATATTTATACAGACGGCGGTGTAGTTATTTCCATGTTTATGCTTATGGCGTTGTAGATATTTTCATGTTTATAGAGATGGCAGTGTACATATTTCTAAGTTTATAGAGATATCGTTGTAGATAATTCCATGTTTATAGAGATGGCGGTGTAGGTATTTCCATGTTTATAGAGATAGTGGTGTAATTATTTCCATGTTTATACAGCTAGCGGTGTAGATATTTCCATTTTTATACCGATAGTGATGTTGCTATTTCCATGTTTATACAGATAGCGGTGTAGATATTTCCATGTTTATACAGCTCGCGGTGTAGATATTTCCATCTTTAAACAGATGGTGGTGTAGATATTTCCATATTTATAGAGATAGCCTTGTAGATATTTCCATGATTATACAGATAGCGGTGTAGATATTTCCATGTTTATACAGAGAGCGGTGCATATAATTCCATGTTTATAGAGATAGGGTTGTAGATATTTCCATCTTTGCAAAGATTGCGGTGTAGATATTTCCATGTTTATACAGATAATGGCTTAGATGTTTCCATGTTTATACAGATACCAGTGGATTTCTTTCTATGTTTATACCGATAGCGGTGTATATATTTCCATGTTTATAGAGATAGCGGTGTAGATAATTCCATATTTATACAGATAGCGGTGTAGAGATTTCCATGTTTATTCAGATGACGGTGTAGATTTTCCATGTTTATACAGATGACGGTGTAGATATAACCATGTTTATACTGATAGCGGTGTTGATATTTCCATGTTTATACAGATAGCGGTGTAGATATTTCCATGTTTATAGAGATCCTTTGTAGATGTTTCCATGTTTATACAGATGGCAGTGTAAATATTTCCATGTTTAGACATATAGTGGTGTAGATATTTCCATGTTTATACAGATGACTGTGTAGTTATTTCCATGTTTATACAGATGGCGGTTTAGATATTTCCATGTTTACAAAGATAGTGGTGTAGACATTTCCATGTTCATAGAGATAGCGGTGTAGATATTTCCATATTTATACAGATAGCTGTGTAGATATTTCCATGTTTATACAGATAGAGGTGTAGAAATTTCCATGTTTATGCAGATGTCGGTGTAGATATTTCCATCTTTCTACAGATGGCAGTGTAGATATTTCAATGTTTATAGAGATGGCAGTGTTGATAATTCCATGTTCATACAGAAGGCGGTGAATTTATTTCCATGTTTATGCTGATGACGGTGTAGATATTTAAATGTTCATAGAGATGGCCGTGTAGATATTTCAAGATTTGTAGAGATAGCGTTGTAGATAATTCCATGTTTATAGAGATGGCGGTGTAATTATTTCCATGTTTATAGAGATAGTGGTGTAGACATTTCCATGTTTATAGAGATTGCGATGTAGATGTTTCCATGTTTATACAGATAGCGGTGGAGATATTTCCATGTTTATTCACATGGTGTTGTAGATATTTCCATGTTTATACAGATGCTGGTGTAGATATTTCTATGTTTATACTGATAGTGGTGTAGATATTTCCACGTTTATACAGATAGTGGTGTAGATATTTACATGTTTATAGAGATAGCGGTGTAAATATTTCCATGTTTGCACAGATTGCGGTGCAGATATTTCTGTCTTTACACAAATAGCGGTGTAGATATTTCCATGTTTACACAGATAGCTGTGTAGACGTTTCCATGTTTACACAGATAGCGTTGTAGATATTTCCATGTTTATACTGCTAGCGGTGTAGATATTTCCTTGACTATACAGATAGCTGTGTAGATGTTACCATGTTTATACAGATGACTGAGTAGGTATTTCCATGTTTATACAGACTGCGGCGTAGATATTTCCATGTTTTTACAGATGACGGTGTAGATATTTCCACGTATATACCGATAGCGGTGTGGATATTTCCATGTTTTTACAGTCAGCGGTGTAGATATTTCCATATTTACACAGATAGCTGTGTAGATATTTCCACGTTTACACCGATAGTTTTGTAGATATTTCCATGTTTATACAGACAGCGGTGTAGATATTTCCATGTTTATACAGATAGCGGTGTAGATGTTTCCATGTTTATACAGATCGCGGTGCAGATATTTCCATGTTTATGCAGATGGATTTGTAGATATTTCCATGTTTATAGAGATGGCGGTGTAGATATTTCTATGTTTATAGAGATAGCGGTGTATATAATTCCATGTTTATACAGATGGTGGTGTAGGTATTTCCATATTTATAAAGATAGTGGTGTAGATATTTCCATGTTTATTCAGATAGCGGTGTACATATTTCCATACTTATACAGATAGTGGTGTTGTTATTTCCATGTTTATACACATAGCGGTGTAGACATTTCCATGTTTATGCAGCTCGCGGTGCAGCTATTTCCATGTTTATACACATGGCAGTGTAGGTATTTCCATGTTTATGCAGATAGCAGCGTAGATATTTCCATGTTTATACAGATAGCAGTGTAGATCTTTCCATGCTTATAGAGATAGCGGTGTAGGTATTTCCATGTGTATTCAGATAGCGGTGCAGATATTTCCAAGTTTATGCTGATGGCTGTGTAGATATTTCCACGTGTATACATATGGCAGTGTAAATATTTCCATGTTTATAGAGATGATGGTGTAGATATTTCCATGTATATACAGACGACTGTGTAGATATTTCCATGTTTACACCGATATCAGTGTAGATAATTCCATGTTTATAGAGATAGTGGTGTAGATATTTCCATGTTTATACAGATACCGGTGCAGATATTTCCATGTTTATAGATATAGCGGTGTACATATTTCCATGTTTGCAAAGATTGCGCTGCAGATATTTCCATCTTTACAAAAATAGCGGTGTAGATATTTCCATGTTTACACAGATAGCTGTGTAGACATTTCCATGTTTACACAGATAGCGTTGTAGATATTTCCATGATTATAGTGATAGCGGTGTAGATGTCAGCATGTTTATACAGATGATTGTGTAGGTATTTCCATGTTTATACAGATTGCGGTGTAGATATTTCCATGTTTTTACAGATGGCGGTGTAGATATTTCCATGTATATACAGATAGAGGTGTGGATATTTCCATGTTTATACAGACAGTGGTGTAGATATTACCATGTTTACACAGATAGCGGTTTTGATATTTCCATCTTTGCACAGATTGCGGTGTAGATATTTCCATCTTTACAAAGATAGCGGTGTAGATATTTCCATGTTTACACAGATTGCGGTGTAGATATTTCCATGTTTACATAGATAGTGGTGTAGATGTTTCCATGTTTATACAGATAACTGTGTAGGTATTTCCATGTTTATACAGATGGCAGTGTAGATATTTCTATGTTTATACAGAGGGCGGTGCAGATATTTTCATGTCTATACAGATGGCGGTGTAGATATTTCCAATTTTATACAGATCGTGGTGTATATGTTTCCATGTTTATACAGATAGCGGTGTTGATATTTCCATGTTTACACTGATAGCGGAGTAGATATTTCCATGTTTAGACAGATAGCGTTGTAGATATTTGCATGTTTATACAGAAAGCGGTGTAGATATTTCCATGTTTATACAGATAGCGGTGTAGATGTTTCCATGTTTATACAGAAAGCGGTGGAGATATTTCCATGTTTATACAGATCGTGGTGTAGATATTTCCATGTTTATACAGATAGCAGTGGAGATAATTCCAAGTTTATACAGATAGCGGTGGAGATATTACCATGTTTATACTGATGGCGGCGTAGGTATTTCCATGTTTTCACAGATTGCGCTGTAGATATTTACATGTTTATACAGATGACTGTGTTGTTATTTCCATGTTTTTACAGAAGGCGGTTTAGGTATTTCCATATTTATAGAGTTAGCTTTGTAGATATTTCCATGTTTATACAGATAGTGGTTTAAACATTTCCAAGTTTATAGAGATAGCGGTGTATATATCTCCATATTTATACAGATCTCGGTGTAGATATTTGCATGTTTATACAGATAGCGGTGTAGATGTTTCCATGTTTATACAGATAGCGGTGGAGGTATTTCCATGTTTATACAGATCGTGTTTTAGATATTTCCATGTTTATGGAGATAGCAGTGTAGATATTTCCATATTTATACAGATAGCGGTGAAGATATTTCCATGTTTATTCAGAAGGCGGTGTAGTTATTTCCATGTTTATACAGATGGTGGTGTAGATATTTCCATGTTTATACTAACAGTGGTGTAGATATTTCTATATTTATACAGGTAATGGTGTAGATATTTCCATGTTTATACAGATAGCGCTGTAGAGATCTCCATGTTGACAGAGATGGTGGTGTAGATAATTCGATATTTGCACAGATTGCGGTGTAGATATTTCCATCTTTACACAGATAGCGGTGTACATATTTCCATGTTTACACAGATAGCTGTGTAGATGTTTCCATGTTTATACAGATTGCGGTGTAGATATTTCCATGTTTATACAGATAGCATTGTAGATGTTTCCAAGTTTATACAGATCGCGGTGTAGACATTTCCAAATTTCCACAGATGGCAGTGTAGATATTTCTATGTTTATACAGACGGCGGCATAGATATTTCCATGTTTATACAAATGGCGGTGTAGATATTTCCATGTTATAGAAATGGCGGTGTAGATATTTATATGTTGGTTGAGATAGTCGTGTGGATATTTCCATGTTTATAGAGATGGTGGTGTAGGTATTACTTTGTTTATAGAGATATTGGTGTAGATAATTCCATGTTTATAGAGATGGCAGTGCAGTTATTTCCATGTTTATAGAGATAGTGGTGTAGATATTTCCAGGTTTATACAGATAGCGGTATAGATATTTCCATGTTGATACAGATAGCAGTGTTGGTATTTCCATGTTTATACAAATAGTGGTGTAGATATTTCCATGTTTATACTGCTCGCGGTGTAGATATTTCCATCTTTATACAGATAGCAGTGTAGATATGTCCATGTTTATACAGATAGCGGTTTAGATATTTCCATTTTACACAGATGGTGGTGTAGATAGTTCCATGTTTATGGAGATGGCGGTGTAGATATTTCCATGTTTATAAATATGTCAGTGTAGATATTTCTAGGTTTATAGAGATGGCGGTGTAGATATTCCCATGTATATATAGATAGCTGTGTAATTTTTTCCATCTGTATAGAGACAGCGGTGTAGTTATTTCCATGTTTATGCAGATGGCTGTGTAGATATTTCCATGTTTATACAGATGGCGGCATAGATATTTCCATGTTTATATAGATAGCGGTGTATATATTTCCATATTTATAGAGATAGCAGTGTAGATATTTCCATGTTTATTCAGAGGGAGGTATAGATATTTACATGATTATACAGACAGCGGTGTATTTATTTCCAGGTTTATACAGAGAGACTTGTAGATATTTCCACGTTTAAACAGATCGTGGAGTTGATATTTCCACGTTAATACAGATAGTGGTGTTGGTATTTCCCAGTTTATACAGATAACAGTGTAGATATTTCTATGTTAATACAGCTCGGGGTGCAGTTATTTCCATCTTTATACAGACCACAGTGTAGATATTTTCATGTTTATAGAGATGGAGGTGTAGATACTTCCATGTTTATGGAGATTGCGGTGTAGATATTTCCATGTTTATAGAGATAGCTTTGTAGGTATTTCCATGTTTATAGAGTTAGCAGAGTAGATATTTCTATGTTTACACAGATGGCTGTGTAGTTATTTCCATGTTTATACAGATAGCGCTGTAGATATTTCCATATTTATACAGATCATGGTGTAGATATTTACATGTTTATACAGATAGCGGTGTAGATATTAACATGTTTATACAGACCGCGGTGTAGATATTTCAATGTTTATACAGATAGACGTGCAGTTATTTCCATGTTTGTACAGATGGCGGTGTTGATATTTCCATCTATACAGAGATGGCCGCGTAGATATTTCCATGTTTATACATAGGGCGGCGTGGATATTTCCATGGATATGCAGATGGCGGTGTAGTTATTTCCTGGTTTATACAGATCGCGGTGTAGATATTTCCATCTTTCTACTGATGACTGTGTAGATATTTCCATGTTAATACTGATGGCGTATTAGATATTTCCATGTTTATAGAGATAGCGGTGTAGATATTTCCATGTGTATAGAGATAGCGGTGTAAATATTTCCATATTTACACAGATAGCGGTGTAGTTATTTCCATCTTTATACAGAGAGCGCTGTTCATATTTCCATGTTTATACATACCATGGTTTAGATATTTCCATGTTTATACAGATAACGTTGTAGATATTTCCATGTTAATCTAGATAGCGGTGTAGATATTTCCATGTTTATACAGACCATGGTGTAGATATTTCCATCTTTCTGCAGTTTTCAGTGTAGATATTTCCATGTTTATACAGGTGGCGGTGTAGATATTATCATGTTTATATAGATGGCGCTGTAGGTAATTCCTTGTTTATGTAGATGGCGGTGAAGATTTTTCCATGTTTATAGAGATGGTTGTGTATATATTTCCACGTTTATAGAGATAGCGGTGTAGATATATACATGTTTATGCAGATGCCGTTGTAGATATTTCCGTGTTTATTGAGATAGCGGTGTAGATATTTCCACATTTATAGAGATGGCAGTGTAGATATTTACATCTTTATACAGATAGCGATGTAGATATTTCCATGTTTACACAGATGGTGGTGTAGATATTTCCGTGTTTATACACATGGCGGAGTAGATATTCCATCTTTATGGAGATGGCAGTGTAGATATTTTCATGTTTATAGAGATGGCGGTGTAGATATTTCCATATTTATACAGTTAGCAGTGTAGATATTTCCATCTTTCTACAGA